>NC_137828.1:2006037-2075822 GCF_963921795.1 Nannobrachium achirus
ATGCTAATCTGGCCAGTCTGTTTGTATATAGGTTTGTCTCTGCTGTATTTTGGTGAACACCATTTTGTTGGTCTGACAGGTGAATAAAACACTTGGGTTTTTTGCAAAGAAGGACTCTGTCTCGCTCCTTTTGAACATTTTTTCTATTTGAGTATTTTTTAAGTGATATAGAAACTGATTCAAGTGCCTTTTTCGACCTACACTACTCTCACTCTAGACCAGAGTGTTCACACCCGTGTGAACTGAGCGGTGGTTCCCCCCCCCCCCCTTCCCCCCTGTGTGTGTGTGTGTGTGTGTGTGTGTGTGTGTGTGTGTGTGTGTGTGTGTGTGCCTGGTCTGGCCTGGCCTGAACAACAGCGCCCCTCCCTTAACATGTGTGGTCAGAAAAGGTTACTGCAGGCTACAGACAGACAGACAGACAGACACGCACGCAGACAGACAGACAGACCCACACACACGGCCACGTATTGGAGCGTTGTGACCACCGCTCAAAAAGTGTCCCCATTATGAAAGTAAACAACATTTGATTGTGGTTTAATGATAGGCTTTAATAGGCCAACATATAAACAGATTATACTTTTAATCAGCAATGCAACAGTCTCTCCTCTGCTGCACCGCTGACAATGGTCCCGTCTTACAATACAAAGTGAAGCTCACTCGACCATTTCTCTCTCTCGAAAAGTGCATCTCTCTCTCTCAATACAAAGTGATGCTAGCTTGACCATGATGTTCTCTCTCAGATGATCTGCGTCAAGAGACAGAGTTGACTGAAGTGTCGGCTAACGCATATTACACGGAGGTTGCGGTCGGGTTGCGGCCAGTAAATCTGGCATAAAAAACATATATCTTTGAATATATTATAGTCTATAGCCTACAATGAGATTGAGCAAACAGTTATGTTTAAAGAGAGAATATATCTGACGTGGCTGAACAAGGAACGCTGTCTGTCAGACAGACCCATGATGTTTACCAGGATAAGAAATAACACTAGAAAAGTTGTTATTTTGAGAGAGTAATGTCCTGCACACTTTGATATGGTTTATTTTGATGATAACTGTTGTAGCCTACTACAATCTATCTCAATACATACAGTAATAGGATCAGGTTATGTAAACGTTGTAGTGCACTTGTTATTATTATTACTAGAAGCTCGGCCGCCCTTTGGGCGGCAGCGCGTCTAGTCGGCGACCTGGCCAACTCGGGAACAATGTAAATAGGGAATGAATGCCCCGCCCTTTAATGCAAACCCCATTATACCTGTTGTCATAGGATCCGTTTTGACCATCTGTTTGCGTGTGTCCATTTATGCCCATATATGGAGAGATATGTCTGTCTACGTCCATTTTCTGCCCATATATGGAGATCTCTGTAGGACCTGGTTTGACCATCTGTTTGCCTGTGCCCATTTATGCCCATATATGGAGTTTGCCACCTGGCCAACTCGGGAACGATGTAAATAGGGAATGAATGCCCCACCCTTTAATGCAAACCCCATTATATGGAGATCTCTGTATCTGTCTGTGTCCCTTTTATGCCCATATACTCTATCTGTGTCCATCTTTTATGCCCATATGCCCATATATGGAGATCTCTGTATCTGCCCATATGCCCATATATGGAGATCTCAGTCTGTGTCCCTTTTATGCCCATATATCTGTGTCCATTTTATGCCCATATGCCCATATATGGAGATCTCTGTATCTGCCCATATGCCCATTCTCTGTATCAGTCTGTGTCCCTTTTATGCCCATATACGGAGATATCTGTCATGGAGATTTTGCGCCGATTTCCGCATAAGGAGATTCCGAACGTTTCACGCCGGTTAGGGAAAACCGCGCGTCGGGTCGGGTCGAGGCCCGGCACTGCACTCCGTGCTGCGGCGGGGAACGCGCGTGCCGAATCTGAAGCCGGTGGGACGAACGGTTCTCGAGATACGCGGATTACAAACACACACGCAGAGACTTCTCGCATTTATAGATAGATAAGTGACGTCCCTCAAACATGGCGACCGGAAATACGTCATTTGGAGTGATACTCCGCCTTACGCGCGTAATGTATAGAGCCCATCATCATCATAGCGATAGTGTAGATAATAGTGATGTGTTATTAGTGTACATGAACTGTTACTGTATACAGTATATAATAATGTAATATATTATACTGTACCTGTTTCATGGTGTTCTCCAGAAGGCTGTACAACAGAGGACTGGCAGAGACTTTGAACCCTCCTAGACCTACAATAACAATATTAATACATTTATATATGAACCCTCCTAGACCTACAATAACAATATTAATACATTTATATGAACCCTCCTAGACCTACAATAACAATATTAATACATTTATATATGAATCCTCCTAGACCTACAATAACAATATTAATACATTTATATGAACCCTCCTAGACCTACAATAACAATATTAATACATTTATATGAACCCTCCTAGACCTACAATAACAATATTAATACATTTATATGAACCCTCCTATACCTACAATAACAATATTAATACATTTATATATGAATCCTCCTAGACCTACAATAACAATATTAATACATTTATATATGAATCCTCCTAGACCTACAATAACAATATTAATACATTTATATATGAACCCTCCTAGACCTACAATAACAATATTAATACATTTATATATGAACCCTCCTAGACCTACAATAACAATATTAATACATTTATATATGAATCCTCCTAGACCTACAATAACAATATTAATACATTTATATATGAATCCTCCTAGACCTACAATAACAATATTAATACATTTATATATGAATCCTCCTAGACCTACAATAACAATATTAATACATTTATATATGAACCCTCCTAGACCTACAATAACAATATTAATACATTTATATATGAACCCTCCTAGACCTACAATAACAATATTAATACATTTATATATGAATCCTCCTAGACCTACAATAACAATATTAATACATTTATATATGAACCCTCCTAGACCTACAATAACAATATTAATACATTTATATGAACCCTCCTAGACCTACAATAACAATATTAATACATTTATATGAACCCTCCTATACCTACAATAACAATATTAATACATTTATATATGAATCCTCCTAGACCTACAATAACAATATTAATACATTTATATATGAACCCTCCTAGACCTACAATAACAATATTAATACATTTATATGAACCCTCCTAGACCTACAATAACAATATTAATACATTTATATATGAATCCTCCTAGACCTACAATAACGATATTAATACATTTATATATGAACCCTCCTAGACCTACAATAACAATATTAATACATGTATATGAACGCTACTAGACCTACAATAACAATATTAATACATTTATATGAACCCTCCTAGACCTACAATAACAATATTAATACATTTATATATGAATCCTCCTAGACCTACAATAACAATATTAATACATTTATATGAACCCTCCTAGACCTACAATAACAATATTAATACATTTATATGAACCCTCCTAGACCTACAATAACAATATTAATACATTTATATGAACCCTCCTAGACCTACAATAACAATATTAATACATTTATATATGAATCCTCCTAGACCTACAATAACAATATTAATACATTTATATATGAATCCTCCTAGACCTACAATAACAATATTAATACATTTATATATGAACCCTCCTAGACCTACAATAACAATATTAATACATTTATATGAACCCTCCTAGACCTACAATAACAATATTAATACATTTATATATGAATCCTCCTAGACCTACAACAACAATATTAATACATTTATATATGAACCCTCCTAGACCTACAATAACAATATCAATACATTTATATGAACCCTCCTAGACCTACAATAACAATATTAATACATTTATATTAGTGGTGTCCAACGATTAAATATTTTAATCGCGATTAATCGCATGATTTATGTAGTTAATCGCGCGATTAATCGCAAATAAGTCATCAGCTTTTATCAGGTCACAATGTAACTTAGAGGGATATCTTTCACGTCTTTCGTGGCCCTATTAACTTATATTTGCTGGATTTATGCAAAAGTATGTTAATCTTTTATTCTAAATCAAATAAAAACCTGAATAAATCATAATGGTATTGCATTAAACAGACTGCAGCTGATGGGTATAAGGATCTGCTAAATGATTACTGTTGTGTCCACCTTTATGCTTTAATTATACATTGTATTTTTTGTTACATCAACAGGGATGGACCTTGTAGCCAATATAGCCGATATTGTAGCCAATGTTTGTAAATATGCGATTAATTGCGATTAAAATAATTAATCGCGATTAACATAACGGTGAGTTAATTGCGATTAATTTAGTTAACTCGGACAGCACTAATTTATATATGAATCCTCCTAGACCTACAATAACAATATTAATACATTTATATATGAACCCTCCTAGACCTACAATAACAATATTAATACATTTATATATGAACCCTCCTAGACCTACAATAACAATATTAATACATTTATATATGAACCCTCCTAGACCTACAATAACAATATTAATACATTTATATGAACCCTCCTAGACCTACAATAACAATATTAATACATTTATATATGAATCCTCCTAGACCTACAATAACAATATTAATACATTTATATATGAACCCTCCTAGACCTACAATAACAATATTAATACATTTATATGAACCCTCCTAGACCTACAATAACAATATGAATACATTTATATGAACGCTACTAGACCTACAATAACAATATTAATACATTTATATGAACCCTCCTAGACCTACAATAACAATATTAATACATTTATATATGAATCCTCCTAGACCTACAATAACAATATTAATACATTTATATGAACCCTCCTAGACCTACAATAACAATATTAATACATTTATATATGAATCCTCCTAGACCTACAATAACAATATTAATACATTTATATATGAACCCTCCTAGACCTACAATAACAATATTAATACATTTATATGAACCCTCCTAGACCTACAATAACAATATTAATACATTTATATATGAACCCTCCTAGACCTACAATAACAATATTAATACATTTATATATGAACCCTCCTAGACCTACAATAACAATATTAATACATTTATATATGAATCCTCCTAGACCTACAATAACAATATTAATACATTTATATATGAACCCTCCTAGACCTACAATAACAATATTAATACATTTATATATGAACCCTCCTAGACCTACAATAACAATACAGTAGAGAATATGAGACAGATGACCATATACAGTAGAAGTGTATACAGTGTGTGTGTGTGTGTGTGTGTGTGTGTGTGTGTGTGCGTGCGTGCGTGCGTGCGTGTGTGCGTGCGTGCGTGCGTGCGTGTGTGCACTGACCCATCACAGCTCCATCCAGGCTGATGTAGGTGAAAGCTTTCTTGTCAATAGAAGACATGTAACCCTAGAGAGGAAGACATTTCATTAGGGACACATTTATTCATGTAACCCTAGAGAGGAACACATTTCATTAGGGACAAATTTATTCATGTAACCCTAGAGAGGAACACATTTATTTATCAACACATTTATTGCGACCGTCAGGTCGCATTTTTTGCGACCGTCAGGTCGCATTTTAGTATCAAAACCTCCACCGGCCGTCCGTCCGTCCGTCGGTCACACGTCACACGTCACACTTTTGCCCTGCTCATATCTCTGCAACCGTTGCCCGATCCATGCCAAATTTTGCACACACACTCCTTGCCTGCCAAACCACAACCTCCACCCAGCAATTCCTCCACCCAGCAATTCACACATGACCCTCTTCTAGCGCCACCATGAGGCCAATTCTTGCAAAACACATTTTTGGACACAGCTCCTACAGATTTTGCCCTAAAATCACGCAAATCGGTACACAGTATGCCTACACTCATCTCATCAACATGGATCGGTCCCATATAGCGCCACCTTCAGGCCGATTCTTTAAAACACATTTTTCGACACTGCTCCTACAGATTTTGCCCAAAAATCACACAAATCGGTACACAGTATGTCTACACTCATCTCATCAATATGGATCTGTCCCATATAGCGCCACCAACAGGCCAATTTCTTCAAACACATTTTTGGACACTACTCCTACACATTTTGCCCTAAAATCACGCTGCGACCTGACGGTCGCTTATCTCCCTATTAGGGAGTCTTACTGGTTTATGTGTATATCGTGGGACTTCCATAGGGAATTAAAGGAGTCATCCAGACCAAAACACATATAGGGTTAAATCTGTCTTTTATCATACCCCTTTATACCTGCTTTGGTCCATTTTTTTCATAGCTGCCCCTGTTGCTAGATTTCGGCTGCCCCTGTTGCTAGATTTCGCAGGCCCTCTCATAACTAACAGAGTGTATAGCCTTTATACTAGTGTGGTTATTTCTTCAGCTTCAAAGTTAGTATTTTTTTATTGGATTGTGTTTACACAACGTCCTGAGACCAACCAAACCGCTGTTTTGACCTCACAGGCACCCTTACTTGTCAAACCGACCCCTCCCTCCCCTCCCTTTCTAGCCTCTCCTCTCCCTGCTCTGGTGCAGAGCAGAAGCCGTTTGACAAGTAAGGGTGCCTGTGAGGTCAAAACAGCGGTTTGGTTGGTCTCAGGACGTTGTGTAAACACAATCCAATAAAAAAATACTAACTTTGAAGCTGAAGAAATAACCGCACTAGTATAAAGGCTATACACTCTGTTAGTTATGAGAGGGCCTGCGAAATCTAGCAACAGGGGCAGCCGAAATCTAGCAAAAGGGGCAGCTATGAAAAAAATCGACTAAAGCAGGTATAAAGGGGTATGATAAAAGACAGATTTAACCCTATATGTGTTTTGGTCTGGATGACTCCTTTAATTGGATTCAACCCGATCCATCAGTGACCTGGAGCCTCGCGTAGCCAGGCTTACTCATCTGCCAAGAGGAAAGCCTGGTCAAGACCATAGGCTGAAACAGAGCTACTTCCACCGGGAGAATTTCACCGGATGTTATTATTATTTTTTTTTCATATTCCCCGCTGGCGAAAAAAAACGGTTCTACTTCTCCCGACCCATCGGTTTCGCTCGTAATAAACAATATCCAAACAAAAACATGGGTTTTGACAAAGGACACACCTATTAAGAGCGACTTAAGAGCACCGATTTATTTAGTTTTGTTTCGCTGGCGACTGCAACGCATGGCGTAACTTCCGTCAACCGCAGCACTTCCGCCACTTCCGGTGTCTGCAGGTTCATGCCGTTTTCATCGCCCATCGTGGAGCTAAAGAATGGTTCAGAAACTGTGTTCACGTTCACTCTCTCATTGGAAAGAACAGACTCCACCCTGCTTCCTGTCTCCTTATAAGGTGTCCGCTAGTCTCGCGTAGCCAGACAACTATTCCACAATCTCTGAATGTTATATAGAGTCTGGAACGGCAGCTCCCGAACGGCGAGTATCGGAAGTAGTCACTGCTGCACTGAACTGTAGTCCCATTGGAAACATAACAGAAGCACACTAGCACAGACAGAGTCATTCTAATGAACTGTAGTACCATTGGAAACATAACAGAAACACACTAGCACAGACAGAGTCATTATAATGAACTGTAGTCCCATTGGAAACATAACAGAAACACACTAGCACAGACAGAGTCATTATAATGAACTGTAGTCCCATTGGAAACATAACAGAAACACACTAGCACAGACAGAGTCATTATAATGAACTGTAGTCCCATTGGAAACATAACAGAAACACAACAGCTCAGACACAAGTCATTCGAGCCTATTCTTGTTATGGGTGTATAGTTTAAGAAAACGTTTGAAAACATCATGGAGGTAACATCAGTAACACCAGAGAAAGACCAAATAACGCCCCCAGAAATATTGAAAGGAGACATAACACTTCCAGTAGGACATGTTATTGCTACTGCACCAAGGGAGCGGTTGCGTCACATCCGCTTTATCTCGCACTCATCGTTTCTATTTCCGTTTGCCTGACTGTTGACGGGAGCATTTGACCAAATCGCGGAGGCAACAGTCTGGCCACGCGAGACTATGCTTCCTGCCTCCTAAAAAGATGTCACACGTATACAGGAAGTGAACCGGAGAGGGCGTGTCTTGTTATTTCCGTCTTAGACACGCTTATATCATCCACCAATAAGAAAGCAGTAACTTCCTACCTCCAGCCACTCGGTGGCGCCAACACTTCCGTACTCTCCGGCGCTCCAGCTGGCGAACACCAGACTCCTTCTGGGTCTGAAACCGTCTGGACACGCACACACACACACACACACGCACGCGCACACGCACATCAGAAAATCAGTATGTGCGTGGGTGTGCGTAATTTTTGTCGACTAACCATATGATGAAAAATAGGGTAGCTAGGTGTCAACATTTTTTCACTGACAAAAAACTAATAAAAACAAAGCTATGATGACTAAAACTAAGACTAAATATATTGACAATTTTGTCAACAAAATATAAACTAGACTAAAATGTCAGGGAGGGACTAATAGTGGAGAAGAGATCCAGTAGAACTGAAAGACGAGTCATTTCGTTTGGTTGCGCTCGGGTGTTGCGCTCTGAACATAGCTGATCTACAAGCTCAAATTGTGCAAAGTCGTGCCTGCAATGCGTTGTGAGCTTGTAGATCTTATTTTCAGCATGCAACCAAGTGCAAAATCTGCCATTACAACGCCATCAAGGCATCAATATACATTTTTTTTCGACAAAATCCACTGTCGATTTAGTCAATTCGATATTTTAGTCGACAACATTTCAGATGATTAAAAATCTATTTGTCCATTGAGTTATCAATATAATGTGATGCTCATGCATATTATCAGACTACCCAGGTTATCAATATAATGTGATGCTCATGCATATTATCAGACTACCCAGGTTATCAATATAATGTGATGCTCATGCATATTATCAGACTACCCAGGTTATCAATATAATGTGATGCTCATGCATATTATCAGACTACCCAGGTTATCAATATAATGTGATGCTCATGCATATCATCAGACTACCCAGGTTATCAATATAATGTGATGCTCATGCATATCATCAGACTACCCAGGTTATCAATATAATGTGATGCTCATGCATATTATCAGACTACCCAGGTTATCAATATAATGTGATGCTCATGCATATTATCAGACTACCCAGGTTATCAATATAATGTGATGCTCATGCATATCATCAGACTACCCAGGTTATCAATATAATGTGATGCTCATGCATATTATCAGACTACCCAGGTTATCAATATAATGTGATGCTCATGCATATCATCAGACTACCCAGGTTATCAATATAATGTGATGCTCATGCATATCATCAGACTACCCAGGTTATCAATATAATGTGATGCTCATGCATATCATCAGACTACCCAGGTTATCAATATAATGTGATGCTCATGCATATCATCAGACTACCCAGGTTATCAATATAATGTGATGCTCATGCATATCATCAGACTACCCAGGTTATCAATATAATGTGATGCTCATGCATATCATCAGACTACCCAGGTTATCAATATAATGTGATGCTCATGCATATTATCAGACTACCCAGGTTATCAATATAATGTGATGCTCATGCATATTATCAGACTACCCAGGTTATCAATATAATGTGATGCTCATGCATATCATCAGACTACCCAGGTTATCAATATAATGTGATGCTCATGCATATCATCAGACTACCCAGGTTATCAATATAATGTGATGCTCATGCATATTATCAGACTACCCAGGTTATCAATATAATGTGATGCTCATGCATATTATCAGACTACCCAGGTTATCAATATAATGTGATGCTCATGCATATCATCAGACTACCCAGGTTATCAATATAATGTGATGCTCATGCATATCATCAGACTACCCAGGTTATCAATATAATGTGATGCTCATGCATATCATCAGACTACCCAGGTTATCAATATAATGTGATGCTCATGCATATCATCAGACTACCCAGGTTATCAATATAATGTGATGCTCATGCATATCATCAGACTACCCAGGTTATCAATATAATGTGATGCTCATGCATATCATCAGACTACCCAGGTTATCAATATAATGTGATGCTCATGCATATCATCAGACTACCCAGGTTATCAATATAATGTGATGCTCATGCATATTATCAGACTACCCAGGTTATCAATATAATGTGATGCTCATGCATATCATCAGACTACCCAGGTTATCAATATAATGTGATGCTCATGCATATTATCAGACTACCCAGGTTATCAATATAATGTGATGCTCATGCATATCATCAGACTACCCAGGTTATCAATATAATGTGATGCTCATGCATATCATCAGACTACCCAGGTTATCAATATAATGTGATGCTCATGCATATTATCAGACTACCCAGGTTATCAATATAATGTGATGCTCATGCATATCATCAGACTACCCAGGTTATCAATATAATGTGATGCTCATGCATATCATCAGACTACCCAGGTTATCAATATAATGTGATGCTCATGCATATCATCAGACTACCCAGGTTATCAATATAATGTGATGCTCATGCATATCATCAGACTACCCAGGTTATCAATATAATGTGATGCTCATGCATATTATCAGACTACCCAGGTTATCAATATAATGTGATGCTCATGCATATTATCAGACTACCCAGGTTATCAATATAATGTGATGCTCATGCATATCATCAGACTACCCAGGTTATCAATATAATGTGATGCTCATGCATATTATCAGACTACCCAGGTTATCAATATAATGTGATGCTCATGCATATTATCAGACTACCCAGGTTATCAATATAATGTGATGCTCATGCATATCATCAGACTACCCAGGTTATCAATATAATGTGATGCTCATGCATATCATCAGACTACCCAGGTTATCAATATAATGTGATGCTCATGCATATCATCAGACTACCCAGGTTATCAATATAATGTGATGCTCATGCATATTATCAGACTACCCAGGTTATCAATATAATGTGATGCTCATGCATATTATCAGACTACCCAGGTTATCAATATAATGTGATGCTCATGCATATCATCAGACTACCCAGGTTATCAATATAATGTGATGCTCATGCATATCATCAGACTACCCAGGTTATCAATATAATGTGATGCTCATGCATATCATCAGACTACCCAGGTTATCAATATAATGTGATGCTCATGCATATTATCAGACTACCCAGGTTATCAATATAATGTGATGCTCATGCATATCATCAGACTACCCAGGTTATCAATATAATGTGATGCTCATGCATATCATCAGACTACCCAGGTTATCAATATAATGTGATGCTCATGCATATCATCAGACTACCCAGGTTATCAATATAATGTGATGCTCATGCATATTATCAGACTACCCAGGTTATCAATATAATGTGATGCTCATGCATATTATCAGACTACCCAGATTATCAATATAATGTGATGCTCATGCATATCATCAGACTACCCAGGTTATCAATATAATGTGATGCTCATGCATATTATCAGACTACCCAGGTTATCAATATAATGTGATGCTCATGCATATTATCAGACTACCCAGGTTATCAATATAATGTGATGCTCATGCATATTATCAGACTACCCAGGTTATCAATATAATGTGATGCTCATGCATATTATCAGACTACCCAGGTTATCAATATAATGTGATGCTCATGCATATTATCAGACTACCCAGGTTATCAATATAATGTGATGCTCATGCATATTATCAGACTACCCAGGTTATCAATATAATGTGATGCTCATGCATATCATCAGACTACCCAGGTTATCAATATAATGTGATGCTCATGCATATCATCAGACTACCCAGGTTATCAATATAATGTGATGCTCATGCATATCATCAGACTACCCAGGTTATCAATATAATGTGATGCTCATGCATATTATCAGACTACCCAGGTTATCAATATAATGTGATGCTCATGCATATTATCAGACTACCCAGGTTATCAATATAATGTGATGCTCATGCATATCATCAGACTACCCAGGTTATCAATATAATGTGATGCTCATGCATATCATCAGACTACCCAGGTTATCAATATAATGTGATGCTCATGCATATCATCAGACTACCCAGGTTATCAATATAATGTGATGCTCATGCATATTATCAGACTACCCAGGTTATCAATATAATGTGATGCTCATGCATATCATCAGACTACCCAGGTTATCAATATAATGTGATGCTCATGCATATCATCAGACTACCCAGGTTATCAATATAATGTGATGCTCATGCATATCATCAGACTACCCAGGTTATCAATATAATGTGATGCTCATGCATATTATCAGACTACCCAGGTTATCAATATAATGTGATGCTCATGCATATTATCAGACTACCCAGATTATCAATATAATGTGATGCTCATGCATATCATCAGACTACCCAGGTTATCAATATAATGTGATGCTCATGCATATTATCAGACTACCCAGGTTATCAATATAATGTGATGCTCATGCATATTATCAGACTACCCAGGTTATCAATATAATGTGATGCTCATGCATATTATCAGACTACCCAGGTTATCAATATAATGTGATGCTCATGCATATCATCAGACTACCCAGGTTATCAATATAATGTGATGCTCATGCATATTATCAGACTACCCAGGTTATCAATATAATGTGATGCTCATGCATATCATCAGATTACCCAGGTTATCAATATAATGTGATGCTCATGCATATTATCAGACTACCCAGGTTATCAATATAATGTGATGCTCATGCATATCATCAGACTACCCAGGTTATCAATATAATGTGATGCTCATGCATATTATCAGACTACCCAGGTTATCAATATAATGTGATGCTCATGCATATCATCAGATTACCCAGGTTATCAATATAATGTGATGCTCATGCATATCATCAGACTACCCAGGTTATCAATATAATGTGATGCTCATGCATATTATCAGACTACCCAGGTTATCAATATAATGTGATGCTCATGCATATTATCAGACTACCCAGGTTATCAATATAATGTGATGCTCATGCATATTATCAGACTACCCAGGTTATCAATATAATGTGATGCTCATGCATATCATCAGACTACCCAGGTTATCAATATAATGTGATGCTCATGCATATCATCAGACTACCCAGGTGGTACACGGAACGTTGGACTTTCAGCTCTACAAAGAAATCTGTAAATTCTGTTGAATATCGCTATGCTTATCGCATCGCAATATATCGTGATACAATAATATCGTGACCCAAGTATTGTGATTAGGGCTGTCACGATATGACATTTTACATGACGATTAATTATCACTCAAATAATTGGCGATTAACGATTTAATTGTGTTTTTGTCGTTGATAATTACATTTCTGTTTGGCTTTTAGTCTTTGAAGTTGTACATGGCAGATATGACACATAACCTAAATACACAAAGAAAATACTGACATGTTTGACAACTTACTACTTAAAAAAAATAGCCGATCTACAAGCTCACAACGCGTCGCGATGTTGTGAGCTTGTAGATCTGCTATTTCCACTATTTCGGAAATTTTTCAACATTTACGATTATGACGATTATGACAAAATAATTGCGATAATGTCAAATAATCACGATTAGACGATTATGTAATAATTGTGACAGCCCTAATTGTGATACGAATTATCGTGAGGCTCTTGCTAACACCCATCCCTAGTGTGTGCGTGTGTGCGTGCATGTGTGTGTATAGTTACCATTCTCCACCATCCCACGCACAGCCTTTGCCAGCTCCAGCAGCAGGGCAGTGCCCACCGTAGCCCTGGCATAACCACTGGCCCACGCATCTCTCTGGGCACCCAGCACCACGTAACGATCTGAGGATGGTACACACACACACAGAGAGAGTCATTCACCTAGCACCACGTAACCATCTGAGGATGGTACACACACACACAGAGAGTCATTCACCCAGCACCACGTAACGATCTGAGGATGTGAACACACACACACAGAGAGAGTCATTCACCTAGCACCACGTAACGATCTGAGGATGTGAACACACACACACAGAGAGTCATTCACCCAGCACCACATAACGATCTGAGGATGTGAACACACACACACACAGAGAGTCATTCACCCAGCACCACGTAACGATCTGAGGATGTGAACACACACACAGAGAGAGTCATTCACCTAGCACCACATAACCATCTGAGGATGTGAACACACACACACAGAGAGAGTCATTCACCCAGCACCACGTAACCATCTGAGGATGTGTACACACACACACAGAGAGTCATTCACCCAGCACCACGTAACGATCTGAGGATGGTACACACACACAGAGAGAGTCATTCACCCAGCACCACGTAACCATCTGAGGATGTGTACACACACACACAGAGAGAGTCATTCACCCAGCACCACGTAACCATCTGAGGATGTGTACACACACACAGAGAGAGTCATTCACCCAGCACCACGTAACCATCTGAGGATGTGTACACACACACACAGAGAGAGTCATTCACCCAGCACCACGTAACCATCTGAGGATGTGTACACACACACAGAGAGAGTCATTCACCCAGCACCACGTAACCATCTGAGGATGTGAACACACACACACAGAGAGAGTCATTCACCTAACACCACATAACGATCTGAGGATGTGAACACACACACAGAGAGAGTCATTCACCTAGCACCACATAACGATCTGAGGATGTGAACACACACACACAGAGAGAGTCATTCACCCAGCACCACGTAACCATCTGTGGATGTGAACACACACACACAGAGAGTCATTCACCCAGCACCACGTAACCATCTGAGGATGGTACACACACACACAGAGAGTCATTCACCCAGCACCACGTAACGATCTGAGGATGGTACACACACACAGAGAGAGTCATTCACCCAGCACCACATAACGATCTGAGGATGTGAACACACACACACAGAGAGTCATTCACCCAGCACCACGTAACGATCTGAGGATGTGTACACACACACAGAGAGAGTCATTCACCCAGCACCACTTAACGATCTGAGGATGTGAACACACACACAGAGAGAGTCATTCACCCAGCACCACTTAACGATCTGAGGATGTGAACACACACACAGAGAGAGTCATTCACCCAGCACCATGTAACCATCTGAGGATGTGAACACACACACACAGAGAGAGAGTCATTCACCCAGCACCACGTAGCGATCTGAGGATGGTACACAGACACACACAGAGAGAGTCATTCACCTAGCACCACGTAACCATCTGAGGATGTGAACACACACACACACAGAGAGAGTCATTCACCTAGCACCACGTAACCATCTGTGGATGTGAACACACACACACACAGAGAGAGTCATTCACCTAGCACCACGTAACCATCTGAGGATGGTACACAGACACACACAGAGAGAGTCATTCACCTAGCACCACGTAACCATCTGAGGATGTGAACACACACACACACAGAGAGAGTCATTCACCTAGCACCACGTAACCATCTGTGGATGTGAACACACACACACACACACAGAGAGAGTCATTCACCTAGCACCACGTAACCATCTGAGGATGTGAACACACACACACACAGAGAGAGTCATTCACCTAGCACCACGTAACCATCTGAGGATGTGAACACACACACACAGAGAGAGAGTCATTCACCTAGCACCACATAACGATCTGAGGATGGTACACACACACACAGAGAGAGTCATTCACCTAGCACCACGTAACCATCTGAGGATGTGAACACACACACACAGAGAGAGAGTCATTCACCCAGCACCACGTAACCATCTGAGGATGTGAACACACACACACACAGAGAGAGTCATTCACCTAGCACCACGTAACCATCTGAGGATGTGAACACACACACACAGAGAGAGAGTCATTCACCTAGCACCACGTAACCATCTGAGGATGTGAACACACACACACAGAGAGAGAGTCATTCACCTAGCACCACGTAACCATCTGAGGATGTGAACACACACACACAGAGAGAGAGTCATTCACCTAGCACCACATAACCATCTGAGGATGTGAACACACACACAGAGAGAGTCATTCACCCAGCACCACGTAACCATCTGAGGATGTGTACACACACACACACAGAGAGTCATTCACCCAGCACCACGTAACCATCTGTGGATGTGAACACACACACACAGAGAGTCATTCACCCAGCACCACGTAACCATCTGAGGATGTGAACACACACACACAGAGAGAGAGTCATTCACCCAGCACCACGTAACCATCTGAGGATGTGAACACACACACAGAGAGAGTCATTCACCCAGCACGACGTAACCATCTGAGTATGGGACACACACACACAGAGAGAGTCATTCACCCAGCACCACGTAACCATCTGAGGATGGTACACACACACAGAGAGAGTCATTCACCCAGCACCACGTAACGATCTGAGGATGTGTACACACACACACAGAGAGAGTCATTCACCTAGCACCACATAACGATCTGAGGATGTGAACACACACACAGAGAGAGTCATTCACCCAGCACCACGTAACGATCTGAGGATGTGTACACACACACACAGAGAGAGTCATTCACCTAGCACCACGTAACCATCTGAGGATGGTACACACACACAGAGAGAGTCATTCACCTAGCACCACATAACGATCTGAGGATGTGAACACACACACACAGAGAGTCATTCACCTAGCACCACATAACGATCTGTAGAACACACACTGAGTCACATAACCACATATCTATCCCTATGGAATTTATGGCAAAAAGAAAACACAAACACATTTGAAATATTGATTTGATGCTCATATTAACCATAGGAAGTATTGCGTTTGTTTTTATTTCCACATGCATGCCATAAATTCCATAGGGATAGATCACACATGACATTTATGACATCATCAACTTGTGACGGGCATTTCTGTATTAAGGCATATTTGTCATATTAGCCAGGGATCCTTTTAATTGCATCACCAGCAAAAAGCGCACATCTAGGTTAAATACCAATTAACTCCCCAGCACACCGCAGCTGCACTGACTCTGGACTCGTGAAGCGACCAGCTCAGCTCTCCTCAATGTGACATTAAACCATCTTTTATGGCATTCACAGCCAACTTATTATTAAGCCTACTTTCTCCATGTTCTCACCTCAAAATGGATGAATTCTTCAGATGAGCGGATCACACTGAGGCAGTGGGCAGTAGCCTACTGGAGGTAACGAGTGATTCACATCCAGTAGTCCTTATTGGATGTGAATTCTCCATCACGACGACACTTTGCCATCAAAGCAATCACACAAACTTTGCACTGTCGCAAGTAGCAACTTTTAAGAGCAATGAATGATGCTGCTCGGCAGACAGAGTTACAATAAATCTAGGTCTGAATATGAAAGAAATGATTCGACTTTTGCTATATTTGAGTTGGATGACATGATTGTACGACCTTGGTCTCTTGTGAAAGGCACAGAAGCCAGATTGAAAATCCTCAACTACATATTGAAACTACATATGAAAAAAGTCCTACCAGGATCTCTGAATCCTCTGATGACTCCGAACACGTTGTGAACTTCCTGGTTGACCAGCAGGTTGTTGACCTCCACCGTGACCTTAGTGACCCCTCCTAGGCTGTAGGTCACCGCCGCCATGTTACCTCTGAACCCACTGGAGGGGTCAGGGGTCACACCCCCCATCTGACTGGAGAGAGAGAGAGAGAGAGAGAGAGAGAGAGAGAGACACATGAGGGACCCCCCATCTCAGTGGTTTTCAAAGTGGGTGACGGGGCACCCTGGGTTGCCGTGACGGCAGTCCAGGGGTGCCGCGAGATCATTTGATAATATTTGGAATTTATTTGGACACTTGAAAAAATATTTAGTATAATTTTAAACTTGAAGTACAAAGTTATTTTCAGTCAGTTCTAACCAAAATGGCTGTTATCTCAACGTTTTCCTCACAACATAATCACTAAAATATCGTCACTGTCGGGCAGAAACCTCGTATCTCCAAGTTTCAAATGTGTAGGCCTACGTCTTTTGGTAAAGCAAAGCCCTGCTTCATCATACAAGACTGTTGCACAAAACTAGTGAAAACAGCCGATCTACGATCAGTGTGCTTGTAGATCTGCTGTTTTCACTAGTTTAGTACATTTTATAGATGATTAATACAAAACGAACAGTGGGTTAGGCTTATGGCTCGAACACACTGCCCGAATCTTTGAGCCGATTGTGCTGTCGCCGACCATTTTTGGCGCTCGCCGACAAAAACGGCGTTCTGATTCGAGATCGGACGTTGCTCGCAGATCGTTTTGCTCGCTGTGTATGAAAGACTCTGCGAGCAGGTCCGTGCGCGATTCCAACGCTCGCCGACAGCTTCGGCTTCCCGAGCGTTTCTAGATGGACCTAATAGGCTAATAGGAGCTTTGATTGTCACTGTCACTGCGCAGTGCGCACCCGAGTGCTCTCTCTCTCTCTCTCTCTCTCTCTCTCTCTCTCTCTCTCTCTCTCTCTCTCTCTCTCTCTCTGTCAAATGGAGACGCACGGAGCGACGCACGTTGAGAGAAAGAAAGGGAGAGAGAGGGGGGAGAGACAGTAGACAGACAGATATACATTCTCCCCTGCATAAATAAATATATAAGCCCGGCCGTATGTTTATTGCCGATGTTTTAATTAGTTTGGCCGCCCGTACTGCAGCCATGTATTTAAATAGCCTACCGGCGGGTTGAAGATTAAGAATTTAACACGAGGAGAGCTGGAGACTGCATGGAGAGCGCATTATTACGCAGCGGACCGTCCAGCGTATAGATCACTATATTGCTGTTTCATGACTTTCATCATAATAAAACCAACGCATCTCATAATATGTTGATGCAGCAGCAGCATGGCTGGTGCTGCGGAGTGCGCTGTGTGTGTGTGTGTGTGTGTGTGTGTGTGTGTGTGTGTGTGTGTGTGTGTGTGCGACACGCAGGCACGCACACACAGCGAGAGAGGAAAATCATTTACGCCCGCAATTAGAATAAAAACAAATGTAATATTGCCTTGGCTACATCATCGGGGATGCCTCCTGCCTGGTGAAATATCTGGCAGTGTGTGACCCCTTGTCGGTGATCTGTCAGTGATCAATCTTGTCGGCGAAAACCACAACGAGCCGATTTCAAGAAAGCCACTCGTGCAGTGTGACATACTCTAATGATCTGATGCCTCGCCGACCACGCAGAATCGTACAGTGTGTTCGAGCCATTAGGGACGTCAGGATGCTAGCAGCCATCTGGGTTAGGGTTAGGTTTAGGGTTAGGTTTAGGGTTAGGTTCAGGTTCAGGGTTAGGTTTAGGTTTAGGGTTCTGTCTCTTACGTCAGGATGCTAGCAGCCATCTGGGCGGTGATGCTCTGAGCTGGGATGGACAGCAGACCAGAGGACCGGCCGGGGGGGAACTGGGTGTTGTTGAAGGAGGGGAACCCTGGGGTGTAGGGGTCCCCACTGCCCAGATGGACCTGTATACATAGAGAGAGTTACTGGGGTGTAGGGGTCCCCACTGCCTAGATGGACCTGTATACATAGAGAGAGTTACTGGGGTGTAGGGGTCCCCACTGCCTAGATGGACCTGTATACATAGAGAGAGTTACTGGGGTGTAGGGGTCCCCACTGCCTAGATGGACCTGTATACATAGAGAGAGTTACTGGGGTGTAGGGGTCCCCACTGCCTAGATGGACCTGTATACATAGAGAGAGTTACTGGGGTGTAGGGGTCCCCACTGCCTAGGTGAACCTGTACACACACACAGAGTTACTGGGGTGTAGGGGTCCCCACTGTCTAGGTGAACCTGTACACACACACATAGAGTTACTGGGGTGTAGGGGGTCCCCACTGTAGATGGACCAGAGAGGAAATTAGAATAATAGTTAGAAATGAAAGCGCTGACTCATTGTGACATCACTTCATAAAAGGCTCTGACATCACGTACACTACATGGAGTCAACAAAAAATGCCATGGTTACATATTGAATGTCATCAGTATGACGTGTTCTGATGTTCATATATGGGCTTAAAAGGACACAGGCAAACATATGGCCTGTGTCCATATATGACAACAGGTATAATGTGGTTTGCATTAAAGGGGCACCGGCTCTGTGTCTGCAACACAGTCGGAGGCACAGACAGACACCAGTCATGTTGCCATACCTTAGCAACAGGCACGAAACATTTATTTTAAGAAGTACATTTTATTTTTTTCCCCGTTTCTTGGGCTGGATATGGCAGTCTGGAACGGTTGTTCAAGTGCAGCTAAACTTGGCATGTTAGTAAACGTGCCACAATTAACAATAATGCATTGCACCTGTGCAGCTGACCTGCGGAACCTGGGAATATAACATTCTGTCAAGATGGGGAGAATATAATTATAATACCTTGTTAAAGTGACCATTTTGTTACATTTTGCACTTTATTTTACTGTAATTTGACAACATGATAACCAGCACCCCCTGGACCCAGGGTATGGCAGCTGCATACCCCTGCCATACCCAATTGACGCCTCTGGTAGATGTTTGTACTCACGTGACCGTAGAGTTCAGTCTGAGCTTGGTAGTTGAAGTCCTGGGGGTCCGGATAGATGAGGACCGCCGAGACCCCCACATCTGCTGCATTAGAAACCTGATGGGGACATTATCAATAGATTAGGGTTAGGGTTAGTGTTATGGTTAAGCCCTTTGCACACAGGACTGCGTTTTTTCCGTTTGCTGCATGAATAAAACGCATTGGATTTGGTGTGCAATGCTGCATGGAATCGGCGCTGCGGATCCCAAAAGGAGTCATAAAAGGAGTGATGAGTTTTTTACCGCACGCGACGAGACGCACGAATCCAACTGGGTTCGAACGAGAAAAAAAACGCACGGCCGCAGCCACTCGTCGCAGGGCTAATTCGGATCCGGTGTGCATGAGGTCGTAGAGAATCATTGTTTTCTTTTAAAAAAATGAAATTGTCCGTTTTATCCGTGCGGATAAACGCGCCTGTGTGCAAAGACCTTTAGAGTGTGTGGTCACCGTACCACGGTTGAGGTAGAGACTGAGACGCACTTTCTATTAAAATGTGACAAGTATAATAACATAAGAGCAGAATACTTTAAGACATTTGAACTGTTGATTCCAAACTTTACAGTTCTAGATGACAACATTCTACTAGGAGAGGAAAACCTGCAGAGGGACACTTAAAGGGGCACTCCACCGCTTTTCAACCTATGTTCATATAATTGGTCCTCACTCAAAATTAGCTTTTTTTCTTTTTTTTTCCTCAGAGGAGGACTGTGGGCAGGTCAGAAACCCATCGTCTTGTGACATCATCGATTGCCAATCCAGCTTATAGAAACTGCAGGCTTTCTATTCCTGAAAAGTTGCAATTTTAAAGTGGAAGCCATTGTTCTCGCGATAATAAAAATCTAAATATTTTTTTCAACATTTTTTTTTTGGGGGGGGGGGGGGGGGGGGGGGGAATGATGATGTCACAAGACGATGGATTCTGAACTTCCCACTCAGTCCAAGTCTCCTAGGAGACTTGGACTGAGTGGGAAGTTCAGAATCCATCGTCTTAACTCCCATTTTTGAGGTTTTAGATTTTTTTTGGCATAAATCAGGGCTATTGAACACCCTTTACATCTGAGTGTTGGTTAAAATAATATTGAACCAATGGAAAGTAGTAAAAAGTGCTTGGGGACAAAACCTCCTAACTCCACACTTTCTGTCAAACCAACCGGTAAAAACAAACCCAGCCCAGCCCAGCCCTACCCTACCCTGCCCCTTCTTTGTATATACTTACTGTTTGTATTGACTTTCTGTATTTTGTTCTTTCTTTTTTTCTTTTTTACTGACTATATCTACTGCTTAGTACTGTGTTCTATCCGTCTGTCATTCAATGTTATATGAGATACTTCAATGGTTTCCTGTGGAAATAAGCTTAGTCTTTTCTAGGATCTCCTTTTAGTAGACCTTGTACCAGTGAACTTACCGTCATGATGAAACTGTACCTTTTCCTATGCAAACTGACAATACAGTCTTCAATCAATCAATCAATCAATGTGTGTTGGTTAAAATAATATTGAACCAATGAAAAGTAGTAAAAAGCCCTTCGGTCAAAACCTCCTAACTCCACTTGAGATCATTTTACAGAAAATGAACATTTTGGAATTGGGAGGTTTCAGCCCGACAGCAGAGATATGATGAAGGTCTGTCACCAAAAGGTTTACTAAATCTATTCAAACCTTGACATTAAAGAATTAACAGTTTTCTGACACGTTGCTGAATCAGTAGGCTATAATGTACTTCTCAAACGGCTTCACGTCTAAATGACATGTATTTGGCTGTGGAATCTTTGTTTTGGTTTTTTTTCCCCCATCACTGAATCTAGCACAGTGTTCAGACACAATGAGCAGTAACACACTACTTCCTGAAGATGGCAGTAATGCACCATAGACGAACACCATAAGAACAACATGCTTTGTGGTGACTGTGAAATAAACGTTGGGTTTCTGAACATTAATACACCTGAAGCTAGAAAGCAACACGGCCAGGGAGGGCAGGAATTTCATGGAGGCCATTAAAATGCAAAAAAAAAAAATCTAAAACCTAAAAAATGGAGTTGAGAGGTTTTGGCCAGACAGTGGACGATATCATATCATATCATATCATATCATAATCATATCATATCATTATCATATCATTATCATATCATTATCATATCATTATCATATCATAATCATATCATATCATATCATATCATAATCATATCATAATCATATCATATCATATCATATCATATTCATATCATTATCATATCATAATCATATCATAATCATATCATAATCATATCATATCATATCATATTCATATCATTATCATATCATTATCATATCATAATCATATCATAATCATATCATATCATATCATATCATAATCATATCATATCAAGTACAAAACCCAACCCACCACCAGGGGCGTCACAAGGGGTAGGAAAGTGGGACTGAGTTACCAGGGCCCAAGGTGGAGGAGGGGCTCTAGTAACTTTAGCTATTGAAAAATAGCAGATCTACAAGCTCTACAAGCACGGCACCGAGTGCCGCGCTGTGAGTTTGTAGATCTGCTATTTTTGAAAAGTCGTGAAAATTTGCACAAATCTTTGAATATATGTATTTTTTAAGTGAACTTTTGTAACTCAAATTTTGCTTCTGGGGGGTCCCTGGAACTAAATATTTTGAGATCGGGGTCCGTGGCCAAATACATATCATCTTGGGGGTCCTTGACATAGGTTTCTTGCACACGTTTTCACTATTTTTCAAAAATAGCAGATCTACAACCGAGTGCCGCGCTGCGAGCTTGTATATCTGCTATTTTTCAATAGTTAACATTCATGGGGGGGCCCGCAGTGAATCCTTGTACCCAGGGCCCAGATTTTGGTGTGACGCCCCTGATCATATCATATCAAGTACAAAACCCTAACCCTAACCCCCCCCCCCCCCCCCCTACCTTCTGAGCGAGGGGCATCATCCCAGCTCGCAGCAGCAACACACAATCTTTCAGCTCAACGTTGTTTTTCTGCAGGACCGCCAAGTCCTCTGGTCGCCCGTAGTTACCATACACAACCACACCCTGCACACACACACATTACACGCACACACGCACGCACGCACGCACGCACGCACACACACACACACGCACACGCACACGCACGCGCGCACACACACACACACACACACAGTGAATTTGTATTTATTACCAATGCAATATTGCACTCAGTTCGCTTAAAGGACAACTTTAGTTTTTTACAACAAGGGTTCATATTTTAGATTGTAATTAAAGAATATAAAAGATGAGTGTTAAAATTATTTCATTTACTTCTTTCTATTGTTTTAGAGATTCTTATTTCAGTGGTTGAGGGAATGCGTACAAGTGGCTAAATATGTCATTTCACACAGAATAAGCCCATTCCCAAGATACAACGCAACCTTTCATGGTTGGATGTGACTTATGGGGGCTAGAAGTGTTACTGTAAATAGCAATAAAGAAACTGCTGGCTTATTGTGTCTAAAAAGACATATTTAGCCACTTGTACGCATGCCCCACATTTTAGCACGGTAAACGTGATAAAACAATAGAACGAAGCAAATGAAAACATTTTAACACTCACCTTTTCTTTTCTCTGATTGCAATCTAAAATATGAACCCTTGTTGTAAAAAAACAAAGTTGTTCTTTAAGCCTGTATCAAATATCTAAATACTGAATTGAGCAAAAGCACTTTAGCCGATAACAGCAGATCTACAACCTGCTCATCAGGAGCAGTTAGGGGTTCAGAGTCTTGCTCAAGGACTCTTCCACACTGAGTCTGGGGGAGCCCGGGATCGAACCGGCCTGGGAACCACATCCGGCCACTCTACCCCTGATCCACTACCACCAAAAGTTAATCAACAGATTCAGGCCTAGAATAATTTTATGCTTTAACTATTGAAAAATAGCAGATCTACAAGCTCAAATTAAACACAAGCTATACATTAGTTAATTAGAAGTGAATGAATGAATTAGTTCATGTAAATCTCTCACCTCCACCGTTCCCGTCGCGCTATAGGCCAGGTAACCCTTGGGCTCCAGCACCTGGGAACCAATCAGCACGCGGTTGGGACGCTGACTGCCAATCAGAGAGGAGATGGGACAGACGGACACGTCATTACAGCCAATCAGAGAGGAGATGGGACAGACGGACACGTCATTACAGCCAATCAGAGAGGAGATTGGACAGACGGACAAACGTTAATCCAACACAGCTCAGATTCCGTGACAGAGGACAACAGTAGGAGGACGGTATGATCTGATATCACATGTATTTACACAACAAGACAAGGTTTATTATAGAAATACAGAACGCTTGGGAAGGTGTGCTTTTATCCAGGACAGGAGCTTTAACCCATTTATGCCTAGGATTATTGACTGCTTTAACTATTGAAAAATAGCATATCTACAAGCTCACAGCGCGGCACCGAGTGCCGCGCTGTGAGCTTGTAGATCTGCTATTTTTGAACAATTGTGAAAATTCGAATTTTGACCCGATTCTATAGGTTTCTTTTGAATCCTTCTATGATTTTTTGAAAAACCTATGTTTCTATGTCAGCAATCTGGCCAGCCATCGTCAAAGAAAAGGTCCTTTTCACTTCAACTGGAGCTCAGTTAGTCTGTTCTTGAGAGACTACTATGTCAGTGGTTCTCAAACCTTTTCATGTGAAGGACCCCCAACATGATATGTATTTGGCCACGGACCCCCATCTCAAAATATCTAGTTCCAGGGACCACAGAAGCAAAATTTGAGTTACAAACGTTCACTTTGAAAATACATATATTCAAAGATTTGCACAAATTTTCCTGACTTTTTCAAAAATAGTTCGACTTTTCTGAACTTCCCACAGCTCTCCTAAGAGACTTAGACCAAGTAGGAAAAAAATGGTGCTATTTTATTACGAACATTAGTGAGGACCTATTATAGGCCCTATTTCATTTCATTCATTTATTTTGAACATATTAAAATAGTCAAAAAGACAACGAAAATAAAAGGAAGAATTCGATTAAAGAAAAAAGAAAAAACGCCCAAAATTATCATAATAAATTATAATCCATAATTCGCAAAAAAAGATGGGTTGAAAAGTGGCAAAGTCCAGCACACACACACACACACACACACACACACACACACACACACACACACACACACACACACACACACACACACACACACACACACACACACACACACACACACACACACACACACACACACACACACACACCTGTCTTGGTAGCTGGACGTAGTGCTTGTCTCTCCTACCTGTCCTGTCTTGGTAGCTGGACATAGTGCTTGTCCGTCCAGGGATCCATCTCCTGGTCCTTGAAGGTCTTGTAGATCTGGTTTCCTAGAGTCATGTCCTCTGCACTTCCTGCTGCACGACTGGGCTTGTCTAGGAGACTAGGAGACATGGTAGGAGATAGGAGACATGATGAGACAAACAGAGTTTAACCCATTTAGGCCTAGAATTATTGAATGCTTTAACCCGGGGGTTAGGGTTAGCAACATGCGGCTCTTAGATCCCTCCTAGTGGCTCCCCGTAGCTTTATACAATTTCATATGGAAATAACAATGTTTATTTTTAATTTATTGTTGTAAAATTTGCGTCATAGTCTACGACACGTTTATTAACAAACCGGTGTGATTCCTTGCTACACTGTGGATTACAATGCAAAAAAAAAAAAAAAAAAAAAAGATAACTGAGACAAACAAGGAATGTAATAGCTTGTGGACAGAGTAGTTTGCCTTCACGGCCAATATGTTGCTGGTTTAGCTTTGCTGTGAGAAGTCAAATCAAACAACAAAAAAAGTTGGTGATATTATATTGTAATGGAAGTAAAACTTTCGGCCGCTTGTACTTTCGGTCATGACCCACACAAGCAGCCGAAATGAGTTTTCTCAGAAGGGTGGCTGGTATCTCCCTTAGAGATAGGGTGAGAAGTTCAGTCACCCGAGAGAGACTTGGAGTAGAACCGCTGCTCCTACACTTGGAAAGGAGTCAGCTTAGGTGGTTCGGGCATCTCGTACGGATGCCCCCCGAGCGCCTTCCTAGGAAGGTCCTCGATGCGTGTCCCACTGGGAGGAGACCCCGTGGCAGACCAAAGACCAGATGGAAGGATTATATCTCCAGACTGGCCTGGGAACGCCTCGGAATACTCCCTGAAGGAGTGGAGGAAGTTGCTCGGGATAAGGAAATCTCGAAGTCTCAGTTGGAACTGTTACCCCCGCGACCCGATTCCGGATAAGCGGTTGAAGATGGATGGATGGATGGAAGTAAAACTCAAAGCACCAAATAGCTCGCTGCAGAGTGGTGTGCCATGTTCTCCAAAGTGATCTTGTTGCAGGGAATATTTTGACAAAAACATAGGCTATTTGATGAATACTCATTTACATTTTTTTGTATTTCAATCTAATTTGATTGGCTAATATACAAATAGTCAGTGTTGCCTTCATTATAAGGTCAAATATGTTTCGCGGCTCCAGGCGGTTTTTGTATAAATGTTTTGGTCCAAAATGGCTCTTTTGACATTTAAGGTTGCAGACCCGTGCTTTAACCAGTGAAAAAATATAAGATATACAAGCTCCCAGCGCGCTGCGAGCTTGTAGATCTGCTATTTTTGAAAAAGTCGTGAAAATGTGTGAAAATCTTTGAATATATGTATTTTCAAAGCGAACGTTTGTAACTCAAGTTTTGCTTCTGGGGGGTCCCTGGAACTAGATATTTTGAGATGGGGGTCCGTGGCCAAATACATATCATTTTGGGGGTCCTTCACATGAAAAGGTTTGAGAACCACTGACATAGAAACACTGGTTTTTCAAAAAACCTTAGAAGGATTCAAAAGACACTTATGGAATCGGGTCAAAATCGGGTCAAAATTCCAATGTTCACAATTTTTCAAAAATAGCAGATCTACAAGCTCGTATATCTGCGCGCCACAGTGCCGAGTGCAGTCCATGGCAGTGCAGCCATGTCGCAGGAGGGAGAAAGCGCGATTTGAAATGCAAGTGACACTGATGAAAAACACACGCCACAAGTCGCCTCCTTCTCAAATGTGGTGATTAATCAATAACCAACTGGATTTAATATTGCCCGTCTTATTAAAAAACACAATGCCTTAGATGGCGTCTTTTGTAACATTGAAGGGTGCTCTCCAGTTACAGCAGGCATTTGTGTTGGGAACACTTGTTGTGGCAAAGCAAAGGAGAAAGTGTTTCGGACATGGAAGCAAAATACTTTTTTTTAATTTTGGCTGCCGACTCTGATTGACGACCCTGAGCGGAGCGCGGAGCGAGAGATGCGCAAATCAAGGTGAGCGACGGAGCGGCGTGGAGCGGAGCGGCCCGGTGGCCGACCAGAGTGACAAGCGAGCGGGACAAGAGCCCTCTGGAGCACAGAGCGGCTTTCGTTCCCGCTCCACTCCGCTCACATGCTCTGTTCGGATCCCCATCCCATATTTTATATATTTGTGCCACGCTAAAAATAAATGTTCCAGTTCATATATTATGTCCTACATAACGGCGGAGACAACTCCACAGTGTTGTCAATCTTAGGAACAGAATCCAACGTTATTGGAAGCGATGGAAGGATCTGCAGGAAAATGGCTTCATCTCAGAATCTATCTCCAGATTTGTTTTTAAAACCTGCCCTTCTCTAATCGGAATCACAAAACAACATAAAAGGATATTCAAAGAAACGTTTTTTTTTTCTTCAAAAATAGCAGATCTACAAGCTCGCAGTGAGCTTGTAGATCTGTTTTTGTTTTTTTTTTGTTTTTAATAGTTAAAGCACAAAATAAAGCGTGACAATGCGTTCCCAGTCTAAATGGGTTAAACCCCCTCCTCCCCCTATGAAGAACATCCACGGGGGGGCCGCAGTGAATCCTTGTACCCAGGGCCCAGAATTTGGTGTGTGAGTCATGAGCTGATGTTTTATCAGAAGTGCGATCAGGTCACAACCTTTTAACTTACAGTAAACCAATGAGTCATACTGTATGCTTACTGTACGTTTCATTTATCAGAAGTCTGATCAGGTTAGCCTCGTAAACCAGTCTCTCCTCCTGCCTTCATTCGAACAGAAGATGGGAGGAGTCAGTTTACTAGGCTATGATCAGGTCACAACGATCATCAGAATGGAACGCTCTGCTTCTCCAGGAAACTCATTCCACATCTACTGTATGTTCAAAGGAATCCTACCTGACGTTCATGGTTTACTGTAAATAGACTTAAGGGGAGTTCCAGACAAGCCGTTTTACAGCGTTAATCTGATGTCATGACATCCATTGTCACGGGTTAATCCTTCTCCTTTTACAACACAGCCACTGAAGTGTGGAATTCCTTGACTATTTCCCTTAAAACAAGCAACTCGCTGGCCTCCTTTAAAACGGCCCTGAAAATCCATCTTTCAGGAGGTCAGAGGCGTAGGTAGTCATCTTTTCTCCCTGACGACAGGTGAAAAGTGAGTCCCCCCCATTAACCCCCCCCCCCCCCCCCCCTCCTTTTCTGCACCGTCATTATATTGTGTGGCGAAAGAAATCGCGTCTTATGATATTATCGCGATATTCAAAATCCATTATCCTGGGGCGGAACATTTGCCAAAAAATATCAGATCTACAAGCTCTGGCCAGAACGTCACCGCAGCCTCTACGCAGCAGCACTCTGATCATTGTGTTTGATCTGCCGCGCAGCGGCGCAACATTAATATTTAGCATTAAGACCAAAGTAACAAGCCTGTTTTGAAAATGTAGCGGATAGAAAGTACAGATACTTGTGTTAAAAATGTAACGGATAAAAGTAAAAAAAAAAAGTACTCAGGAAAATAAATACTCAGTAAAGTACAGATACCTTGTTAGGTATTTTGTTGTGGTTCATATCATCTTTTTATCAATTCATATTGATGACCAACTGACCACCTGACCCTCAGACTGTGTCATGCTATAATTAAGCGATATCAATATCTGCGGCAACGCAGTCGGTACAATAATTAGATACACCCACACCCTCAAGTGTAATATTGCTATTATACAACTGTTGCCCTTAAAAAAAAAAACGTCAACTTCATTTAATTGTAATTAAGATATTCGATAGGAATTTGTAATTTCTTAATGCCACATTTAGCTACTGTGTCCCTGAACGTCACATGAAAACCGCTAGCCTAGCCGCCTAGCATAGTGCGGGGAGAGAGGAGCGATTGCTGTCTTTCGTGACCAACGCAGCTGATTTCTTTACTTGATGAGAGACAGTGCAGTAGTGCTCGTTATCGGTTCACGTAAAAACGAACTATACCTCGTTTCGATACTCTGGAACGCACCCCTGGCCGGTCGCATCTGTAACAGTTGGGCTACTGAGAGTTTAATGACTGTTTTAGTAGGCTACACTCGTTACTGTGGAAAATAGCCGACAATAGTCTATAATGTTTATTATTATGTGTATATTCTATTGTAGACAAACAATAGAATTATACAATAGCAGCCATAACAGTAATAGTAGTCACATCAACTACTCTACTACTACTACTAGGCCTACTTGACATGAAAATGGCTGAATAACTGGCTTAATAGCCTATTTTGGTGTCTAAAATAGCCCATAGAAAAAGGCAAATAATAATTATAATAATAATAAATAAAAAGTATCGAAAATGGTATCGAAAAGGGTATTGTATCAATTCCCAGGTATCGAAAAAGGTATTGTATCGATTCAAAGGTGAATGATACCCATCCCTATATGCACGGTTGGAGAGCCTGTTTTCCATTGAGAGCCTAACTATGTGTTGTATAATGTCATGTACCATACCTACAAGGTCTCTGTCTGGTAGAAATGAGGCCTTATCTACTGCCATGGAGCCTGTACCTAAAACAATGAGAATTGTTTTGGTTTATAAGGCTCAGTCTGGTGTCATGCAGACACCAGTGAAGGACATCCTTTCAGGAACCTGTGAACTCTTTGCCACGTATGGAACCCACTTGTGGACAAGGAACATCCTATGAACTGTTGAAACGTCATCCATTGACTGACCAAATGGCCATACTTATACTCATGTCAAAACATCATTTGTCAGAGGGAGCACGAACCATTAAACCATTATTTCTGTACCTGTCTTGAATACTCTCTCTCCATAGTAAACATTCCATTCTCACTCTGAATCACTCTCCTGTCTTATTTCTTTGTGATGGATTAATGTATCTCATAGGGGAATAAGAAGGTGTTGTTGTTTACTAATAATATATTTATCATACCTGAAAAAAGTACGTTGTTGCAGTGACAAAGTAGTTGTACTTCGTTACTTCCCATCTCTGTAAGGGACCGATGTTTCATTTGTGGTTTTGCTCTCCTGCGTCAAACCTCTCATGTCACCGTTTAGTTGATCCTAGGGTTTAAGGTGTTACACAGCTGGTCTAAGGCTGTTATTGAGGCGACGCAGGTGGCTACGGTGTGTGATTTGTAGTGTGTGCGGCGCGCGCGCACGTGTGTGTGTGTGTGTGTGTGTGTGTGCGCGCGCGTGTGTGTGTGTGACCAAAAGTGTTTTTGAAAGTGAGCTATCCCTTTAAACAACAGTGTCGGGTGTCACACACACACACACACACACACACACACACACACACACACACACACACACACACACACACACACACACACACACACACACACACACACACACACACACACACACACACACACACACACACACACACACACACACACACACACACACACACACACACACACACACACAGAGTGCGTGCACGGGGGATTACATGTAGGCTATGTTGGCAGAACTTTCTGGCGTGCAGTGAAATTCATTGTTGATCATTTGTGACACGATGAAAGCATTTGTGTCCCAGCGCGGATGACGGCTAGTCATTGAATTTTTTTCATTTTCATTTTTTCATTTCATTTGAAAGCTGAAGATATGGCTTATAGAATGATGCCATGCTGAAATACTACTTTTGAGATATTCAAGTTCTAAATTTGGGAGGACCAACAGAATTATGTCCCGATCTCTCACATTAATTAAAAAAAGTCTTATTTACATGGAGAGTTAAGCTCTGGCGTTTAAGTGAAATGTAGCCTGATATTTATGACATGCTTTTGTGGCTTTATCACATTTTAGGAAAAAAAATAAAAAATAAGTAATTTCAGCTGTGGTCTAAAGTAGTGGCTTCCGAAATGACTGCCCGTGTCACACTCAGTCACATTTGTTTTCGCAATTGAAGGTCAAGAAAAACTAATTTAAGTATTCAACTCTAATCCATTTCTTTAATATTCAAATTAGAGTCGAAAAAACTAATTGCATTCTGACAGCTCTAATCTGCATGCTTTTTTACACAATATTACATTTTTTTTTTTAGATGGCTCAGTAATTGATTAAAGACAGACAACCAAACCCATCAGAAAAACAAAATGTCTCTACCCTCTAAACCAGTGGTTCTCAACCTGTGTGTCGGGACCCCCAGGGGGGTCCCCAAATTATTTTGGGTGGTCCCCAGATGATTAACTTAATGTGCAACATTGTTTTCTCACTCAACAGTAAACAAACCAACATAAGGTTTGAGTGTATAGAGGGTATCTGCACATTTATAAAGTGACAATTTAAGGACTTTTTAATACCTCTAGAATGACAAATTAACATTGGCCAAATTGTCAAATATTTGAGGCAGAAATTGTGAAAATAGCAGATCTACATGCTCACAACGCCTCGCAAAGCGAGGCGTTGTGAGCATGTAGATCTGCTATTTTTAACATTAAAATTAAATGTTAAAAAATTAAAAGTTAAATTTTAACATTAAAATTGTGAAAATAGCAGATCTACATGTAGATCTGCTATTTTCACAATAGAACCGTGTCATACAAAATGTAAAGCCTCAACTCTTAGTGCTCGTCAGGGTGGGGGGGTCCCCAGTTAAAATATGATTATTTTGGGGGTCGCGGCCTGAAAAGGTTGAGAACCCCTGCTCTAAACAAGCATAATAAAATCTCCACACTGAAAACAAAGTGTTTCCATGTCCTATATTGACGTATCCCCCGCCCGGGGGTCTGACACCGTTTCGAACAGCGGTTAGGATTTTAGTTTCACGACCGAATGCAACCAAACTGAGGTCCATTTTGAGATCGTCAATTTACACAACATGCACACGCACATGGTTTCCGGGGCTCTTCAAAATAAAACGCAAGTGAACGACGGCGCTCTACGGCCAAATAATTACCAAAACAATGGCAGCCCATGTGTTAAAGCTATTCTATGGAAGTTGCTCAACTACTGGTCAGTAGCGGTATTGCTTTTTCCGGCAGTTTTTTCGCCCGGGGTCGCCGCGGACCACCAGAGCGGGGCCGCAAAACCACCGCGACCGCCTGCAGCTCGGCGATACGCATCCGTAGAGGGGTCTCACATTCCTATGCGACCAGGCGTTGGGGAGTAACCGGCTAGACTCCTACACCAGCATAAACACTGCTGTTGAAGCAAGCTACTTCCTGAAGAGACAGCAAGACGCGCTGTGATTGGCCGGTAGTGTATGATCCGCGCTGTGATTGGCCGGTAGTGTATGATGCTGGAGACAACTTATACTAATGAAGTAATTTTGCCGCGAAATGCAGCCCCTGGTCATTGCTCACTGGTTCAGTAGAAAACAAATAAAGAAAAGGCTTTTGGGGCTGAAATTAACGGAGTGGGGGTTCTAAAACTTTAGCGATTTAATAGTTAGGACAATTTTAAGATTTGTTTTATTGGAAAAGTTACATAGTATAAGGACTAGTTCACCCCCAAAATGACTTTTTGTTTCTATTGATTGGTGATAGAATTAGGGATCAATGATTCCGGATGGAGACCCAAAAGCAAAGATCATGTGCTGATCTCCTACCTCAGAGTTTCCTCGAAGGCCTCAGTTCTCAGCCGGTCCTTCAGCAGTGTGGTGATGTCCTCCCAGTCCAGAGAGGCTTCAGAGGACCCCCGGTCCCCTGGGGGGGGGACCGGGGGTCCCCCCCCCAATATACATATATTCAAAGATTTGCACACGTTTTCACGACTTTTTTCAAAAATAGCAGATCTACAAGCTCACAGCGCGGCACTCGGTGCCGCGCTGTGAGCTTGTAGATCTGCTGTTTTTCACTGGTTAAAGATTTCAATAATTCTAGGCCCTAAATGGGTTAACTTACAGTAAACCTATGAGTCATACTGTATGCTTACTGTATGTTTCATTTATCAGAAGTCTGATCAGACTTCTGATAAATGTTTTTTTATCGATTTATTTGTGGAATGTGTTTCCTGGAGAAGCAAAGCGTTCCATTCTGATGATCAGATATATTCAAAGATTTGCACACGTTTTCACGACTTTTTTCAAAAATAGCAGATCTACAAGCTCGCAGCGCGGCACTCGGTGCCGCGCTGTGAGCTTGTAGATCTGCTGTTTTTCACTGGTTAAAGATTTCAATAATTCTAGGCCCCTAAATGGGTTAGCTTACAGTAAACCAGTGAGTCATACTGTATGCTTACTGTAGGTTGTATTCATCAGAAGTCTGAATCAGTTCACAACGATCATCAGAATGGAACGCTTTGCTTCTCCAGGAAACTCATTCCACAAATACTGTGTCTATAAAAACAATCCCTGCCTGACGTTCAGTTTACTGGAAATAGACTTAAGGGGAGTTCCAGTCCAGACAAGTCGTTTTACAGCGTTACTCTGATGTCACAACGTCCATGAATGATGGGTGCGGTTTTCTTTTTGTTAATGGTTTTGTGAAAGCATACGGTTAAAGGGATATTCCACTTTCAACAGGGAAACAGCTTATGGGCTTCTCTCCTACACACATCCATAATTTGTAACTTCAAACTCCATTTTAACCATGATAGATTCATTAAAAACACACATTATTATTTTTTCTGGTGACTCATACTACCCTCCTAATACGTGAGCAGGTCGTGCTTTATCCATATTTTTTTTTCATTTCTTTTTAATAATTATTTGGGAAAATGGAAAAAAAAAAAAAAAAAAAATCTTAAAAATCAATGAAAAAGTTATCAAAAAAAAAAAGAAAAAAAACACGGCCTGCTCACGTATTAGGAGGTCAAAAATTAGTCACCAGAAAAATAATGGGTGTTTTTAATGAATCTATCATGGTTAAAATGGAGTTTGAAGTTACAATGGGTGTGTGTGGGGAGAGGCCCTGGGCCTGGAGGGCCTGGTAACATTTACATCAACTATCTAAATATTGGATCAAGCAGATTAAAATCTGTTGAGGGTGTTCATAAAAGCCTGATTAGATGAAAAAAATGACCAAAAGTTTTTTTGAAAGTGAAATATCCCTTTAAGGGGAGTTCCAGTCTAGTCGTTTTACAGCGTTAATCTGATGTCACAACGCCCATGAACGATGGGTGCAGTTTTCTCAGGGGCGTCAATTGGGTATGGCAGGGGTATGCAGCTGCCATACCCTGGGTCCAGGGGGGAAAATACAAGTTACTTTAAAATAGAAATCCATGAATGTCTCTTTGTCTATCTGTGCTGGTTATTATGTTGTTAAATTACAGTAAAATAACTACAAATGCAAAATGTAACAAAATGGTCACTTTAACAAGGTATTATAATTATATTCTCCCCATCTTGACAGAATGGTATATTCCCAGGTTCCGCAGGTCAGCTGCACAGGTGCAATTATTGTTAATTGTGGCACGTTTACTAACATGCCAAGTTTAGCTGCACTTGAACAACCGTTCCAGGCTGCCATATCAGCCCAAGAAACCCTAGAAACTTCTTAAAATAAATGTATCATGCCTGCATGCGAGCGAAGGCACGCGTGCAAGACACCAGTCATGTTGCCATACCTTAGCTTTTTTTCTGAACTGACGCCACTGAGTTTTCTTTTTTTTTCTTTTTGTTAATGGTTTTATGAAAGGGGCAGCATAGCTTAGGGGTAGAGAAACCGTTATTAGAGCACAAAGGGTTCCTGAAGGGTTCCCAGTTCGAATCCGGGCTCACCCTGAGTTAATGTAGAAGGGTCCTTGGGCAAGACTCTGAACCCCTAGTTACTCCTGATGAGCTGGTTGGTGCCTTGCATGGTTTCCTCCACCACCGATGTGTGAATGTGTGCGTGAATGGGTGAATGTAATGCACAATGTATGTAAAGCGCCTTGGATAAAAGCGCTATATAAATGCACCATTTACCATTTGTGAAAGCAGACTGTTACGTTACCACACTAGAGATGGGACGATATGAAAACGTCATGTCGCGATTATTGTGTGACGAAAGAAATTGCGACTTATGGTATTATCGCGATATTCAAAAGCCATTATCCTGGGGCGGAACATTTGCCAAAAAATATCAGATCTACAAGCTCTGGCCAGAACGTCACCGCAGCCTCTACGCAGCAGCGCTCTGATCATTGTTTGATCTGCCGCGCAGCGGCGCAACATTAATATTTAGCATTAAAACCAAAGTAACAAGCCTGTTTTGAAAATGTAGCGGATAGAAAGTACAGATACTTGTTTTAAAAATGTAACGGATAAAAGTTTAAAAAAAAGTACTCAGGAAAATAAATACTCAGTAAAGTACAGATACCTTGTTAGGTATGTTGTTGTGGTTCATATCATCTTTTTATCAATTCATATTGATGACCAACTGACCACCTGACCCTTAGACTGTGTCATGCTATAATTAAGCAATATTAATATATGCGGCAACGCAGTCGGTACAATAATTACGATACACCCACACCCTCGAGTGTAATATTGCTATTATACAACTGTTGCCCTTAAAAAAACATGTCAACTTAATTTCATTGTAATTAAGATATTCAATAGCCTCATTAGCCTCATTTAGCTACCATGTCCCTGAACGTCACATGAAAACCGCTAGCCTAGCGAGAGAGAGGAGCGCTTGCTGTCTTTCGTGACCAACGCAGCTGATTTCTTTACTTGATGAGAGACCGTGCAGTAGTGCTCGTTATATGCACGGTTGGAGAGCCTGTTTTCCATTGAGAGCCCCACTACCTGTTGTATAATGTCATGTACCATACCTACAAGGTCTCTGTCTGGTAGAAATGAGGCCTTATCTACTGCCATGGAGCCTGTACCTAAAACAATGACAATTGTTTTGGTTTATAAGGCTCAGCCTGGTGTCATGCAGACACCAGTGAAGGACATCTCTTCAGTAACCTATGAACTCTTTGCCACGTATGGAACCCACTTGTGGACAAGGAACATCCTATGAACTGTTGAAACGTCATCCATTGACTGACCAAATGACCATACTTATACTCATGTCAAAACATCACTTGTCAGAGAGAGCACGAACCATTGAACCATTATTTCTGTACCTGTCTTGAATTCTCTCTCTCCAGTAAACATTCCATTCTCACTCTGAATCACTCTCCTGTCTTATTTCTTTGTGATGGATTATTGTATCTCATAGGGGAATAAGAAGGTGTTGTTGTTTACTAATAATATATTTATCATACCTGAAAAAAATAATAATAATACGTTGTTGCAGTAACGAAGTATTTGTACTTCGTTACTTCCCATCTCTGTAAGGGACCGGTGTTTCATGTGTGGTTTTGCTCTCCTGCGTCTAACAGCTCATGTCACCGTTTAGTTGATCCTAGGGTTTAAGGTGTTACACAGCTGGTCTAAGGCTGTTATTGAGTCGACGCAGGTGGCTACGGTGTGTGATTTGTAGTGTGTGTGTGTGTGCGCGCGTGCGTGTGTGTGTGACCAAAAGTGTTTTTGAAAGTGAGCTATCCCTTTAAACAACAGTGTCGGGTGACACACACACACACACACACACACACACACACACACACACACACACACACACACACACACACACACACACACACACACACACACACACACACACACACACACACACACACACACACACAACACACACACACACACAGTGCGTGCACGGGGGATTACATGTAGGCTATGATGGCAGAACTCTCTGTGTGCAGTGAAAATCATTGTTGATCATTTGTGACACGATGAAAGCATATTTTGTTTATGGAATTGAAGGTCAAGAAAAACGAATTTAAGTACAGTATTTTCTGGACTATAAGGCGCACCTGACTATAAGGCGCACTGTCAATGAATGGTCTATTTTCAAACTGTTTTCATATATAAGGCGCACCTGACTATAAGGCGCACATAATAGACGCTACCGTTGCGTTATGCATCCAACAGATGGAGCTGTGCTAAAGGGAATGTCAATGTCAATGAATGATCCATATATAAGGCGCACTGGACTATAAGGCGCACTGTAGTTTTTTGAGAAAATTAAAGGCTTTTAAGTGCGCCTTATAGTCCGGAAAATACGGTATTCAACTCTAATCCATTTTTTTAATATTCAAATTAGAGTCGAAAAAACTAATTGCATTGTGACAGCTCTCATCTGCATGCTTTTTTACACAATATTATTTTTTTTTAGATGGCTCAGTAATTGATTAAATACAGACAACCAAACCCATCAGAAAAGCAAAATGTCTCTACCCTTTAAACCAGTAAAATAAAATCTCCACACTGAAAACCAAGTGTTTCCATGTACTATTGACGTATCTAAATAATCTGACAACGGGGTCTGACAACGTTTCGAACAGCGGTTAGGATTTTAGTTTAACGACCGAATGCAACCAAACTGAGGTCCATTTTGAAATCGTCAATTTACACAACATGCACACGCACGTGGTTTCCAGGGCTCTTCAAAATAAAACGCAAGTGAACAACGGCTCTCTACGGCCGGACTAGTTCAGTTCAGACTAGTCAGTCAGTCAGTCTGTCTCTCTGTCACGTCACGTCACACTTTTCCCCTGCTCTTAACTCCGCAACCGTTGCCCCTGGTGACGTGCCAAAACGTTGAAAAATGACCAAATGACCCCCCCTACAGGGCTGCTCACAGGGAATTCCCGGGGACCACCGACTCCTGGTGCTCCAGAACGGATGCAAAAGTGGTCGCGCCCCCCAGTGGAGGACCCCCTGCCACTGCAGCGCACATAAAATGCCATAACTCGTCCTAGGAGCGACCGGGAGAGCCGGGGCCGGTACCCACGCGTCCGCCTCGGCCGCACGGAGACACCCGCTCGTAGAGCGCCACCTACCGGCGGAACCTCGCCACTGCAGCCCGCTAAAAAGGCTGTAACTCGGCCACCCAGCCACCGGGAGAGACGGGGCCGGCACCCAGGGGGTCCCCGGGGAAAAGAATATGGGAAAATGGTCAAAAGTAGCCGATCTATGAGCTACTGCTCCACTCAACGGCCCCCGGTGTATACATGTGACCTGACGGTCGCTTATCTCCCGATTAGGGAGTCTAACTGGTGATAGAATTAGGGATCAATGATTCCGGATGGAGACCCAAAAGCAAAGATCATGTGCTGATCTCCTACCTCAGAGTTTCCTCGAAGGCCTCAGGTCTCAGCCGGTCCTTCAGCAGTGTGGTGATGTCCTCCCAGTCCAGAGAGGTTTCAGAGGACCCCCGGTCCCCTGGGGGGGTCCCTGGGGGGGTCCCCGGGGTCCCCGGTGTGGCCGTCACGCTCCCCCCGTCCCCGGAGGCCCCGTCCCCCCCGCCCCCCTGCTGCGTGGCACAGCTCAGTGGCTCCCCCTCATGGTGGGGGGTGGCATGGCTGGCATAGCCCAACAGAAACCCTGGGAGATTAAGAGGAGAGAAGAAGAAGATTTTACCCACAAACCACTGGAATCGGGAGATGCAGCGTGATTTTAGGGCAAAATCTGTAGTAGTAGTGTCCAAAAATGTGTTTTGAAAAATCGGCCTCATGGTGGCGCTAGAAGAGGGTCATTTGAGAATTGATGGGGAGGTTGTGGTTTGGCAGCCAAGGAGTGTATGTGCAAATTTTGGCATGGATCGGGGAAACGATGGCGGATATATGAGCAGGGCAAAAGTGTGACGTTGTGACGTGTGACAGACTGACTGACAGCTGGTGGAGGTTCAAGTTGAACAGCAGTGTGTCAGTGTGGTTTCTCCGCCCCGCCGTCAATATGATGTCATAAAAATGACGGATCGATTCAACGACGACTTCACTGTAAGTCGAGTTGACTTGAAAAAAACTTGAGTGGTTTAATTGCGACCGTCAGGTCGCAGTTACTGTCAAAACCTCCACCAGCTGTCCGTCACACGTCACACTTTTGCCCTGCTCATATCTCCGCCACCGTTGCCCTGATCCATGCCAAACTTTGCACACACCCATCAATTCTCACACGGCCCTCTTCTAGCGCCACCATGAGGCCGATTCTTGCAAAACACATTTATGGACACTGCTGCTACAATTCTTGCCCTAAAATCACGCAAATCGCTACACAGTATGTCTACACTCATGTCATCAACATGCATCTGTCCCATTTAGCGCCACCGTCAGGCCGATTTTTTCGAACACATTTTTGGACACTGCTCCTACACATTTTGCCCTAAAATCACGCTGCGACCTGACGGTCGCTTATCTCCTGATTACGGAGTCTTACTGGTGTTACGTACCGACCACGAACAGAATGGCGGTGCCCAGAGCCATGAAACACAGGGTCTGCTTCCTGTGGCCGGGGGGGTGGGGCTGGTAGGAGGGGGCGGAGACTCCGTCAGGCCCCTCCCCCTCCTCCTCCGTGGCCGTGTCGTCTGCCGCCACGCCATTGGACAGCTTGACCTCCACGTGGGCGGGGCTCCGCGCTGCCCCCGCCCCCCCCTCTGCTGAGGGCTGCAGCGTGAAGCGGCTGTAGCGCTCACTGTTCATCTGTAGGTGGAGACAGAGAGAAGATTTTACATTTAATAAGGATCTAAAGACCTTTAAACCATTTAGAACGGGTACACATTTTGCGTGTCATTATTTTATGCTTTAACTATTGAAAAATAGCAGATCTACAAGCTCGCAGCGCGGCACCGAGTGGATATTTCACTTTTTGAAAGTGAAATATCCCTTTAAGGGGGCCTTTGAAAATTGTGAGGGGGCTCATATTTTTTTACATGTAGGCTAGTAATAATAATACCACCAGGATATAGTTGTAATACATGATTAATTAATACTAGTAATAATAATACCACCAAGATATAGTTGTAATACATGATTAATTAATACTAGTAATAATAATACCACCAGGATATAGTTGTAATACATGATTAATTAATACTAGTAATAATAATACCACCAGGATATAGTTGTGATACATGATTAATTAATACTAGTAATAATAATACCACCAGGATATAGTTGTGATACATGATTAATTAATACTAGTAATAATAATACCACCAGGATATAGTTGTGATACATGATTAATTAATACTAGTAATAATAATACCACCAGGATATAGTTGTGATACATGATTAATTAATACTAGTAATAATAATACCACCAGGATATAGTTGTAATACATGATTAATTAATACTAGTAATAATAATACCACCAGGATATAGTTGTGATACATGATTAATTAATACTAGTAATAATAATACCACCAGGATATAGTTGTAATACATGATTAATTAATACTAGTAATAATAATACCACCAGGATATAGTTGTGATACATGATTAATTAATACTAGTAATAATAATACCACCAGGATATAGTTGTGATACATGATTAATTAATACTAGTAATAATAATACCACCAGGATATAGTTGTGATACATGATTAATTAATACTAGTAATAATAATACCACCAGGATATAGTTGTAATACATGATTAATTAATACTAGTAATAATAATACCACCAGGATATAGTTGTAATACATGATTAATTAATACTAGTAATAATAATACCACCAGGATATAGTTGTGATACATGATTAATTAATACTAGTAATAATAATACCACCAGGATATAGTTGTGATACATGATTAATTAATACTAGTAATAATAATACCACCAGGATATAGTTGTAATACATGATTAATTAATACTAGTAATAATAATACCACCAGGATATAGTTGTGATACATGATTAATTAATACTAGTAATAATAATACCACCAGGATATAGTTGTAATACATGATTAATTAATACTAGTAATAATAATACCACCAGGATATAGTTGTGATACATGATTAATTAATACTAGTAATAATAATACCACCAGGATATAGTTGTAATACATGATTAATTAATACTAGTAATAATAATACCACCAGGATATAGTTGTAATACATGATTAATTAATACTAGTAATAATAATACCACCAGGATATAGTTGTAATACATGATTAATTAATACTAGTAATAATAATACCACCAGGATATAGTTGTAATACATGATTAATTAATACTAGTAATAATAATACCACCAGGATATAGTTGTAATACATGATTAAAAACCTAAGTTGTCCTCTAATGTCAGTCAGAGCGTTGTGTACATTCAGGTCCAACATGTTTTCTAAGCTGGTGTTATCAGCTCTGTCATCTCACCAGGTGAGGGTTAAAGTTAAACCTCCCACAGGTTCATTCCAGGAATACATTAAGCCATTCAGAACGGGTACACATGACTGTGTATCATTATGTTATGCTTTAACTATTGAAAAACGGTGCCGCGCTGCGAGCTTGTAGATCTGCTATTTTTGAAAAATAATTTGAATTTTGACCCGATTTTCTTAACACCTTCTAAGCCTGGCCGTACTCCCTCGGACTTCCTACTGGGTCCCATCAGCCACGCCGTCTATTCCCGGACTTTTGATATAAATTATAATAAAAAAAAAAAAAAACATCGGAAATTCTTCTCTGTGTCTTTTTGGAGCGATCTGAAAGGGTTAATATGCTCTGACAGTCATTTTCTGGTGCTGGGTGTGATACTCCTAATATCCAGCAGGCCACGCCGTTGACTCACATTCTGGATGGATGGCTGGCCAGGAGGAGCCTCATCCTCTCCCCAGTGTTGAAACTCAGCAAGAAGCTCAAACAAGATGGCTGGTCTTTGTCTCTGTTCGTGGATCGCGGTTTCAATCACGTTCGGGCGCCGCTTCTCTATCGCTCCTTTCCCTGCTTCGCCGCACGTAAACGAATGGAATTGATCTCCCCTCCGCCTCGCCAAAGTAAGATCGCCGACCTCTGCAGGATGAATATGTACGCTGTGTCGAGCACTCCAGTACGTGTTGTTATCATGTGGGCTTTGTTTTTTTAAAACATGTTTGTAAATAAATGGCTTATTTCTTCGGCGCTACCTCTGTTCAGAGGGTTCTGCCGCGGCTTGCAACGTGTTAAGTGTCTTTTGAATCCTTCATAGGTTTTTTTTTAAAACCTATGTTTCTATGTCAGCAATCTGGCCAGCCATCGTCAAAGAAAAGGTCCTTTTCACTTAACTGGAGCTCAGTTAGTCTGTTCTTGAGAGACTACTATGTCAGTGGTGCTCAAACTTTTTCACGTGAAGGACCCCCAAAATGATATGCATTTGGCCACGGACCCCCATCTCAAATTATATCAGGGACCCCCCAGGAGCAAATATTTGACTTACAAATGTTCGCTTTAAAAAAAAAAGATATATTCAGCACAAGACTTGCACAGATCTTCATGATTTTTCAAAAATAGCAGATCTACAAGCTCGCGGCGCGGCACTCGGTGCCGCGCCGTGAGCTTGTATATCTGCTGTTTTTCAATAGTTAAAGCATTCAATAATTCTAGGCCTAAATGGGTTTTAAGAACTAGAGCGGAAACCTTTCACACTGGAAACTACCCACACTGCCTCATATGGATCACCCATTATCTGTACTGTACTTTCACATCAGCTATTTATGGGCAAAGAGGTGTGTGATTGTTGAGAGTGGAAACTACCCACCAGTGGGGTAAATCAGGGACGTGCTGGGCCCCTGATTCAGCCCGGGAAAAAAGAGTTGGAGAGGCCCTCATTGCGTGCTATAGAGAGAGATCTCTCTATAGCGCTGCTGCTACTTTGCCATTTCAGATCATGACAAGTGACAAGCCAGTGGGCCAATTACATGAGTTATATTTCGTCGTTGTCGGGTGGAAACCTTGTATGTCCAAAACCATTTTAAAAACGATTTAAACTAGTGAAAACAGCCGATCTACAAGCACACAACGACAAAGTTATGGCTGTTATTTCGCTTTCCTCACAACATAAATGCTAAAGTATCCTATAAATATAAGGTGCTGGGAGTGAACATTAGGAATATAATAATGTAGGGGTGCCTCGGATGAAAGAAATATTAACTCATTGCATGCCAGGCCCGATAGTCCCGAGATTATTTTAATGTCTTTCCCTGCCAGGCCCGATAGTCCCGAGAATTTCCGCCATTTTGGAAAAAAAAAAAAAAAAAATCAAAAAAAATGTTTTTTCAAAAAAAAATTTGGACCCCAAAAAATGTAGTAGGCATGATAGAAATCGCGAAATTGCATGTTTAACCCCCATAGCAACCCCATCTATCAAACATGGCAGCCATCTTTGTTTACATTTTAGGAAAACATAATGGCTTCTATCTCATGAATGCCTGAACGGATTTCCATTCGGATTTTTTTGTTTGAAAGCTGTGAGCAATGTGGACACACGTGGTGCATTATCTAGGCATGGGTGTGCATGATCCGTGCACTATGAATTACATGGAAGTCTATGGAGACCAGAGGCACCATAGAGTACGAAGGTATTGTTAAATGGCGGGGAATGTGTTAATAGGGGTGCCCTGAGCCAAAAAAGGTTTGAGAACCCCTGGTCTAGACCAGGGGTTCTCAAACCTGTGGGTCGGGACACCCAGGGGGGTCCCCAAATTATGTTGGGGGGTCCCCAGATGATTAACTTAATGTGCAACATTGTTTTCTCTCTCAACAGTAAACAAACCGACATAAAGTTTAAGTGTATAGAGCAGGGGTCTTCAGCGTTTTCAGGCCGGGGACCCCCAAACTGATGGGGAGATGGAGCAGGGACCCCCTACCACCTCGTAGGGTGGGGGGGTCGGGGCTACAACATATTTTTTATTTTAAACAAGTACAAGTTACAGCGAGCAGGGTGGGCCGTACCACTACCATTTCTAAACATACTACTTATTAACTGAGAACCAATGTCAATAATATCAACAATCTGTCAATTGCATAGTAATCATGTATTCAAGCTATTCAAAATGGATAGAATCATGATTTATTTTTTAACATCTTTTTTTTTTTTTTTGCAATAATTTTGCGGACCCCCTGCAGTACCTCCGCGGACCCCCTAGGGGTCGCGGACCCCCTGTTGAAGACCCCTGGTATAGAGGGTATCTGCACATTTCTAAAGTGACAATTTGTGGACTTTTTAACACCTCTAAAATGACAAATTAAACATTGGCCAAATTGTCAAATATTAGAGACAGAAATTGTGAAAATAGCAGATCTACATGCTATCTACATGCTAATAATATTTTAACTGGGGGTCCCCAGTTAAAATATTATTGTTTTGGGGGTCACAGCCTGAAAAGGTTGAGAAGCACTGCTCCAGACAAACAAACATGGATGAATAAAAACTTACCAGGTTGTTAAAGGCTGCTCTGACCTGATCCATCATGGAAGACATGAGTTTCTCCCTGACAGAGGAGAGAGAGAGAGAGAGAGAGAGAGAGAGAGAGAGAGAGAGAGGGAGAGGGAGAGAGAGAGAGAGAGAGAGAGAGAGAGGGAGAGAGAGAGAGAGAGAGAGAGAGGAAAGAAAGACGGTTGAGTAACGACGATGACTAATGACTATTTCAAACATAGCAGATCTGCTATTTTTGAAAAGGCAAAGTATTACAAAAAAACATATGGTTAAAATGATTACCTGACACGGTGCGTTCCTCAAACGCTGATAAAAAACACTGAACCACAAAAAAACTATTCCCGCCACAAGTCAGACGTGAGACGTCAAAAAAAGGCGCAAGAGAAAAAAAAATGGAACAGACAGGAAGAAAAAAATAAAAAATAAAATAAAAAACGTGAGGAGAAATAAAATGATAAAAATTAAATGAAAACCGAACAAAAAGACAGGGGTAAGGAGAGAAAAAAAATGACCCGACTAAAAAAACGTGAGGAGAAAATAAGACAAATATTAATAAGGTAAAAACAAGAAGTAAAGACCAAATAATAAGGACGAAGAAAGAGAGACAGACAGACTGAGATGCAACCGAGCTGCTGAGAAACTGCTCTGTTGTTCTCACATCGTCACGGTGTTTTCTGTCAACACTGACTAAACCTTGAGAACAGAGGTGTCAACTGGGTATGGCAAGGTGCCCTGGCTAACAGACAGGGGTATTTTTTTTTTGTTTTGATTGAAGAATTTATTAGCAGTTTGCAATAGAAACAAGTACAGTTTCATGACAGTACAAATAGATAGATAGATAGATACCTTTATTATCCCAAGGGGGAAATTCCGTTGTCCAGTTGTAGCACAGCAGTATACAGTTATTTACAAAGTTACAGAGAAGTAAGAAAAAAGATAGATAAGAGTAAAAAACAAGAGCAGTACAGTACCAATAAAGAGAAGGTGCATCAATAGAGGGGGCGAATTAAATATAAGTATATATACATAAAGTGTCTTACAAAAGAGACCATAGCAGTCAATGCTAGTTAGTGCAACAAGTATCTCACTGTCATTGTTAAACAAAGCAAAATACTCAGAAACTACCAACACAACCTAATAGTGCAATGTCAAAAATCAGTGCGAAAAAAACAAAACAAAAAAACAGCTCAGAGAAGAAGAAACTAGGAAGCATGTCACCGCAAGACGCACATGAGCACTCTCCCTGGAAGGTCCTTAGAGGTCAAAGTCAATACAGCAATAGTTCCGTCAGTCTAAGTTAGGAAGGGAGACCTTTTCAAGCGTCCGTTATGGTACAAGGTCAACTAAAAGGAGATCCTAGAAAGCCGAGGCTTATTTCCACAGGAACCACACTTTAAGTATCTCATATAACATTGAAAGACAGACGGATAGAACATAGTACTTTATCTAGGATAATATCAGTTTCAAAAGCATAACATCAAATACAAAAGGCAGAGAAAGGGGGGGGGGGCATGGGGGCTTAGTCTATTTACAAGTCACACCAAATCTTGGGTACAAGGATTCACTGTGGGGGCTCGCCATGAATGTTCTTCATAGGGGGAGGAGGGGGTTTAACCCATTTAGACAGGGAATGCATTATTTTGTGCTTTAAGTATTGAAAAATAGTCAGTGGTGCTCAAACTTTTTCATGTGAAGGACCCCCAAAATGGTACTGTATGTATTTGGCCAGGGACCCCCCATCTCAAAATATTTAGTTCCAGGGACCACCCAGAAGCTAAATTTTAGATACAAACGTTCGCTTTAAAAATACATATGTTCAAAGATTTGCACACATTTTCCCAACTTTTTCAAAAATAGCAGATCTACAAGCTCGCTGTGAGCTTGTAGATCTGCTATTTTTCAATAGCTAAAGTATAAAATAATTAAGGCCCCTCCACATACTTCCTAAAATGAATTTGTTGTGAGCCTGTTGTTTAGGGATGTCAAAAATGGACCTTTATCAAAATCGATTATTCTATAGCAATAATCGAATATTATTCGAAAATCGATAATTAATTATTTATTTTTTTATTAAAAAAAAAAAAAAAAAAACATTTTTTTTTTCTTTTTTTTTACTGGATTTCAATGCACATTTACATATGTACAACATGGCTCTTCAGGTAATTGGTAGCCTAACTACTACTCTTCATCTTTCTTTTTAGTGTGCCAGTGTACTGTTCACCTAATCTCTCAAGAACAGATTCTGTGATGCTTTACAATACAGAGGACGCTGTTTTCCCTTTTCTTTGATGATGGCCACCAAGTACCAAACAATCAAGCCTGAATCAATCACACCTGTGTCTGAGACAGGGGGGGAGGGGAGTGTGTAGCAGGCAGCTGCCACTCTGCTGTGCTCCACTCTGTCTACAGTTTACAGTTGGTGCTGGTGTGAATAATAAATCAATGGCCATTTACTATTATCATTAATACTAGTGTTAGCCTATATTCTATATTTTGGTTGAAACTAACTAACTAAGCAAAAAAAAAAAAAAAATTTTTTTTTTTTTCGATTTTCGATTATGAAATATTAAAATCGAATATTGATTAATCTAACGAATATTCGAAAATCGATTATTCGGTGACATCCCTACTGTTGTTAAGGTATGGCAACATGACAGCGCACGTGCAAGACACCAGTCATGTTGCCATACCTTAGCTTTTACTGAATTGACACCACTGCGCTCTCAAAGCTGAATTACAGCCTGATGACAGGTTGTGTGTGTGTGTGTGTGTGTGTGTGTGTGTGTGTGTGAGAGAGAGAGAGAGAGTGTGTGTGTGTGTGTGTGTGTGTGTGTGTGTGTGTGTGTGTGTGTGTGTGTGTGTGTGTGTGTGAGTGTGAGTGTGAGTGTGAGTGACTTAGCCTAAGTAAAGTTACTCAAGTACAATTTATTTTTACTTGACTGTAATATTTCCAATTATCAATCCTGTAGGCAGATTAGAGTATTATTACAAAACATACATTCAGCCTTATATTATTATAAATGATATACCTCGATTACTACAACATGTAAGCTTGTAGATCTGCTATTTTCCAACATTGTTTGAGAGACATTCTGCCAGGGACACGAAACGAGTACTTTTCAGGTAATCCATTACTTGCAACAGTCAGTACTTTTACTCAGAGTAAAACATTAAGAGTATTTCCTCCACTTCAGACCACAGGGTGCTTTCTCAAGAGCAGCTTTATTTCCACACAGGATGTGAAGGAAGTGAAAGGCAGTTGAGTTGAACCAGCCTCCAACCAGCTGAAATACCCTGTACTGTATGCAGGGGCGTCGATTGGGTATGGCAGGGGTATGCAGCTACCATACCCTGAGTCCAGGGTATGGCAGGGGTATGCAGCTGCCATACCCTGGGTCCAGGGTATGGCAGGGGTATGCAGCTGCCATACCCTGGGTCCAGGGGGGGAAATAAAAGTTACTTTTAAATATAAATCCATGAATGTCTCTTTGTCTATCTGTTCTGGTTATTATGTTGTTAAATTACAGTAAAATAACTACAAATGCAACATTTAACATTATGGTCACTTTAACAAGGTATTATAATTGTATTCTCCCCATCTTGACAGAATGGTATATTCCCAGGTTCCGCAGGTCAGCTGCACAGGTGCAATGCATTATTGTTAATTGTGGCACGTTTACTAAACATGCCAAGTTTAGCTGCACTTGAACAACCATTCCAATCACTAAAATATCGTCACTGTCGGGCAGAAACCTCGTATCTCCAAGTTTCAAATGTGTACGTCTTTTGGTAAAGCAAAGCCCTGCTTCATCATACTAGACTGTCGCACAAAACTAGTGAAAACAGCCGATCTACAAGCACACAACGCCTCGCGATGCGAGGCGTTGTGTGCTTGTAGATCTGCTGTAGATCTGTAGATCTGCTGTGTTCTTCTTCGTGTGCTGTATTTCGGGAGGCTCAACACCACATTCTCCCATGTATCCCTGCGGTTCCACGTGACCGTTGGCAGCCAATAGCATTCCTTATGATTCCTGGGGTACCATTCAAACAATGACGGCGACACCCATACAAGGGACAAAAAAAAAACGTCATTTAGAAACCAATGGCTTCGCACCGTCCATGTTTTTTTTTTACAGTCTTTGAAGGAAGCATGAGCTCAGTTCAGGGCTCTGCCCAGGCTGGCAGAGGGACAGCAGAGCTACAGATTAGGCAATTGGCAAAATTGGTTACAAAAAAATGGTGGGATAAAAATGATTGTGCTCCAAAAGGTCCTTGGCTAAATTCACTCACATAAACCTGACCTTGCATTCCATGAGAACAGACTCTGTTGTCGGAACGTTGGGAAATGTTTATGAACAAACCCTGGGTTAAAATGACCCTCTGATCATCCCTTTGTTTTCACTGTTATTATCTTTATCCTTGTTGTCGGGCAGAAACCGATTGTCTCCGTATTTTAACTGTGTGTGTTTTTAACTACAGCAGTCACATCAAAAGCAGGGCTTGACATTTAAGGCTTGTCCGGTTGTCAGGGACAAGTAATACATCCTTCTGGACAAGTGCATTAATAAAAACGTACTTGTCCGTTGGGCTTTAAAGTAGCAGATCTACAAGCTCGAAACGAGCTTGTACTTCAAGTTTAAAATGATACCAAATATTTTTTAAGTGTCCAAATAAATTCCAAATATTATCAAATGATCTCGCGGCACCCCTGGACTGCCGTGGCGGCACCCCAGGGTGCCCCGTCACCCACTTGGAAAAACCCTGCCCTAAAGGGATTTTTTATTCTTTGATGACTAACGGACAAATAGAATGAATAGAAGACATCACAGATGAATAGAAGACATCACAGATGGGGACGTGTGGAAATATGTTCCAGGTAAGGAAATGTTTTTATTTATTTTCTTCCTGGACTCTGACACCCTGCTACAATGGAGCTACTGTACAACCCACTCACGTGTGTGTGTGTGTGTGTGTGTGTGTGTGTGTGTGTGTGTGTGTGTGTGTGTGTGTGTGTGTGTGTGTGTGTGTGTGTGTGTGTGTGTGTGTGTGTGCTGAAAGGTGGCGTGTGCGTGTAAGACAGAGGTAGTTTGTGTGTGCAGAGGTGTGACGTAACCAAGTACATTTACTTAAAGGGATATTCCACTTTCAACAGGGAAACACCTTATGGGCTTTTCTCCACACACACACACACACATTGTAACTAAAAAACCATGATAGATTCATTAAAAACACCCATTATTTTTCTGGTGACTCATATTACTCTGCTAATACGTGAGCAGGCCGTGTTTTTTCAATGCATTTTTTCATTTATTTTTAATAATTATTTGGGAAAATGGGAAAAATGTAATACAAAAAATAATATTAAAAATAAATGAAAGAATGTATCAAAAAACACGGCCTGCTCACGTATTAGGAGGTTATTATGAGTCACCAGAAAAATAATGGGTGTTTTTAATGAATCTATCATGGTTAAAATGGAGTTTGAAGTTACAATGGGTGTGTGTGGGGAGAGGCCCTGGGCCTGGAGGGCATGATAACATTTACATCAAATAACTAAATATTGAATCAAGCAAATTAAAAATTGTTCAGGGTGTTCATAAAAGCCTGATTAGACGATAAAATGACCAAATGTTATTTTGAAAGTGGAATATCCCTTTAAGTACTGTACTCTACTCCAGTACATCTCGGATACAAATATTGTACTTTTACTCCACTACAATTATTTGAAAACTTCAGCTATGAGTTACTTGGCAGGTATAAATTATACTATTATAAAACATACATGAACCACATATAGCCCTATTTTATACCTACATTTCTTTAAATAGCCGATCTACAAGTCACAACGTGTCACATCGCGGCGTGTTGTGCGCTTGTAGATCTGCCATTTTCAAACCTTTTGTACATTTTGATGACAATACTTTCACACTTTTACTCAAGTACATTTTGAATTCCGTACTTCTACTTAACAACAAAGTATTTCTCCATTGCAGTATTGATACTTTTACTTAAAGGGGAAGACCACCCATTTTCAATATTGAAATATGTCATTAATATACCTTAGAGGAGTTGTGTGGAAATAGAAAAAAAAGTTCCCCCTCTTCTGTGTTGCCTAGAACTGGAAGATTGATTTTGGGGTTTGTATTGTAAAGTACAACGGTGTGATGTCATCAAGTTGTACTTTACAAACCCCAAAATCAATCCTCCAGTTCTAGGCAACACAGAAGAGGGGGAACTTTTTTCTATTTCCACACAACTCTTATAAGGTATATTAATGACATATAGTTCAATATTGAAAATGGGTGGTCTTCCCCTTTAATGAAGTAAATCATTTGAGTACTTTTTCCACCACTGCAACCCAGTAGGCTGAAAGGTGGTGTGTGTGCGTGTGCGTGTGTGTGTGTGTGTGTGTGTGTGTGTGTGTGTGTGTGTGTGTGTGTGTGTGTGTGTGTGTGTGTGTGTGTGTGCGTGTGCGTGTGTGTGTGTGAGGCACAGGGGAGGGTGACCACTGGCGCACACTGGCATAATTCTACATTCATTCAAACTCCTACGACTCCTGAGTCTGGGAGAAATAGTTGGTGAGTCCAACGATCATCACAACCTGATGTGAAAGAAAATATTCCGTCACTGTATGTACAGTATAGACATCAAAGGGGGCTTGAGCCCCTGCCCTTTTATCTGTAAAAAGTGCCCTCTCCAGACCATGAATGCAGTTTTTACTACTTAATGCAGTTTTTTCTACTGCATAGTACTGTGTTCTGTTCTATCCGTCTGTCATTAAATGTTATATGAGATACTTCAATGGTTTCCTGTGGAAATAAGCTTAGTCTGTTCATGGATCTCCTTTTAGTAGACCTTGTACCAGTGAACTGTACCGTCATGAAACTGTACCTTTTTCTATGCAAACTTCTAATAAAGTCTTCAATCAATCAATCAATCAATCAATCAATCAATCAATGAAATGCAAATGCCCCCTCTTTCCATGCCATAGTGCCATACCTGAAGGCAGCATTCAAGAGAATTGCCTTGTCCAAACTCTCCTGAACTTGAACGCAGCATCTTATGTTGAAAGAATTGCCCTGTGTAGAAATCCATGCCGTTACGCCACATCTCCAGTATTCAAGTCTATGAGAGCCCAACTGATTGGCTCCCACAAGTTTTCCCAAGACAAATCTGTGATGTCCCTATAGCCAAAAATGTTTCATATGGCATGTTCTTCTAACTGTGTGCCAAATGTCATGCTTCTTTCATAAAGTGCACGATTCCATCAAAATACTGCCTGAAACGCCTGGACTACAAATCATTGCTGCGAGGCAGAAACCTTGGATTTGTATGTTTTTACAGCTAAGAGGTTTCTAATCTCTATGCCGACTCCACAAGAAATGGAGTGTTTGGCAGAGTCGCTCACTAGAGCAGCACTTCCTGCTCTCAGTGCTGTGCTGACCAATCATCTCTCAGGAGGCTTAGAGCCAGCAGAAAGAAGCATCGATCAGACCCGGAACCGCTGGCGTAGGCGGGTCGGGTCACCTAGGCTCAGGCACATGTCGTGCACACATAGACATCAAAGGGGGCTTGAGCCCCTGCCCTTTTATCCGTCTGTAAAAAGTGCCCTCTCCAGACCATGAATGCAGTTTTCACTATGGTGAAAGAAATGCAAATGGTCCCCTTTTCCATGCCATACCTGAAGGCAGCATTCAAGAGAATTGCCTTGTCCAAACTCTCCTGAACTTGAATGCAGCATCTTGTGTTGAAAGAATGTCCCTCTCTGTGTAGAAATCCATGCCGTTACGCCACATCTCCAGTATTCACTTGATTATGCTTAGTTCAGTGTGGTATCAAGCACCGAAAATAGACAACCTCCAAGCTCACAACGCGTCGCAGTGCTGCTATTTACAATATTTTCACCAAAAGGCCCTTTTAGAAAGGTCAGCACAATGTCCACAATTACAACGCCAGAGGCAGCGCCACAGATCAAGTCCAACCCAGATTTGGACTTAAACAAAGGGTTACATTAATTTTGTTCTCCTGCTATGCCGCTAAAATGTGGAACGCCTTACCGAAGGCCTTAAAGGTGCATAAATCCCTAACTTCCTTTAAAACCGCTCTGAAAGGTTGCCAGTTTCGAGGCTGCCACTCGAAACTAAATTAGTTGTATATAATATATATATATAATATATAATTAAAAAAAAAAGACAAAGCCTATCATTACCTCTCACGTAACATCACGCCACGTCACGTCACGTCACGTCACACTTTTGCCCTACTCATATCTCCGCCACCGTTGCCCCTATCCATGCCAAACTTTGCACACACACACTCCTTGGCTGCCAAACCCCTCATTTGCCAAGCCCCTCATTTCTCACATGGCCCTCTTCTAGCGCCACCATGAGGCCGGTTCTTGCCAGACACATTTTTGGACACTGCTCCTACAGATTTTGCCCTAAAATCACGCAAAGCAGTACACAGTATCTCTAAAGTCATGTCATCAACATGGATCTGTCCCATTTAGCGCCACCATCAGGCCGATTTTTAAAAACACATTTTTGCACACTGCTCCTACAGATTTTGCCCTAAAATCACGCAAAGCGGTACACAGTATCTCTAAAGTCATGTCATCAACATGGATCTGTCCCATTTCCCATATTCCCTCCTGATTGGCTACCATTGCCTTCAAAAGTTCGTGTATGTCCGTGATTTAATGTTGGACGAGTTTAAAAAAAGGGCCCCGATTGAAACAAGCCCAAAGCTTTCTTGAGGTGTCGATCCTTTTAGTTGACCTTGTACCAGTGAACTGTACCGTCATGAAGCTGTACCTTTTAGTAGACCTTGTACCAGTGAACTGTACCGTCATGAAGCTGTACCTTTTAGTAGACCTTGTACCAGTGAACTGTACCGTCATGAAGCTGTACCTTTTAGTAGACCTTGTACCAGTGAACTGTACCGTCATGAAGCTGTACCTTTTAGTAGACCTTGTACCAGTGAACTGTACCGTCATGAAGCTGTACCTTTTAGTAGACCTTGTACCAGTGAACTGTACCGTCATGAAGCTGTACCTTTTAGTAGACCTTGTACCAGTGAACTGTACCGTCATGAAACTGTACCTTTTAGTAGACCTTGTACCAGTGAACTGTACCGTCAACCAAACAACCAAACAACCAAGATGGCGCCGGCCAGGGCTGCTATGGTGACTACGTGTGTTGCATTCTGTCTGTTATTCGTGTTGTACGTGTCGTGTGAGCCTTCTTACACAAGAGAAGAGCTGCTGAACATTGGGTGTTCTACCCCACTGGACATTTTACCATCATTACTCACCCGTTCCACGGATGTACTGGATATTCTGCTGAGGGGGACAACGTTCTTTGCCAGCGCTGTACGTTGGACCAGAAGACAACGGGGGAAGCGAGGAGGTTGTCTGGTTCGCCTACGGCGGAGAAGTTCGCGTCCACCGCTGCCAGGTATATTCCTCTGCAATGTGAACTCTTTACCCAATAAAATGGATGAACTCCGGATGCTTGTTTCACGGGAGAATGACTTCAAATCCACGGCTGTTTTCGCGTTCGTGGAGACAAAACTGACGGCGACAGTCCCAGACGGGGCTGTACAGTTAGATGGCTTCTCCGCGTTTCGCTGTGACAGAGACTTCGCTGCGGCTGGGAAGTCAAGTGGAGGAGGATTAATGTTCTTTGTGAACAACCGCTGGTGCTCTGATGTGACAGTGTTGCAACAACACTGTTCTCCTGCAATTGAAATGCTTTTCATCCTCTGTCGCCCATTCTATTCTCCCCGTGAGTTTAACGCGTTCCTCCTCGTGTGTGTTTACATTCCTCCGGATGCTGACGTCACCGCAGCAGTGGATACACTAGCAGAACAGCTGACGGGGGCGGAACGTAAATACCCGGACAGTTTTGCTGTGGTGCTTGGGGACTTCAACCAGGCTCATCTGAGTCGGGCTCTCCCTAAATACAGACAGCAAGTCACATGTGCTACTAGGGGTGAGAACATTCTTGATCACTGCTACTGTACCATCCCGCAGGCATACCATTCTGTCCAACGTGCTGCTCTGGGCAGGGGTGATCACCATCTCATCCATCTGATCCCTCGCTACAGGCAGAGATTAAAAATATCAAAACCTGTAGTGCGGAGTTTCAGAGTGTGGTCCAGTGAGGCAAGTGAGCGACTCTGTGCCTGGCTGGAGAGTGCGGGCTGTGACCAGGACTTTGTTGAGTGGGCGGGGCCTGAGGCTGGAAACAACCTGGATGAATACACGGACACTGTGACATCATTCATCAGCCTCGGCGAGGAGGTGTGTGTCCCCCTCCGCTACAGGAAGATCTACAACAACGACAAGCCCTGGTTTTCAGCCCATCTCAGGAGGCTGCGGTCGGAGAAGGAGGTGGCCAGGCGTAGCGGCGACGTGGCCTTGTTCAGGCGAGCCAAGTACGAGTTTGCTAAAGCGGTGAGGGAGGCGAAACACCGCTTCTCGGAGAAACTGCGGCAGCAGCTCTCTGAGGGGAACTCCTCCTCTGTCTGGAAAGGACTTAAAACCATCACCAACTATAAGTCCAGGTCCCCACAGGCGTCTGACAACCTCCCTCTCGCCAACGAGCTCAATGAGTTTTACTGCCGCTTTGAGAGGGAGAGTTTCCCCCCTGCCCTCCCCCTCCACCCCCCCCCGGACACAACCACTCTTCTCCCCCCCAACCCCACCACCTCTCACTGTCACAGAGAGAGAGGTTAAGCTGCTGTTCAGGAGCCAGAACCCCCGGAAGGCGTCCGGCCCGGATTCTGTCTCCCCCTCCGTCCTGAAGCACTGTGCTGACCAGCTCGCCCCGGTGTTCACCAACATCTTTAACACCTCGCTGGAGCTCGGTCAGGTACCAGCATGCTTCAAGGCCTCGACCATCATTCCCGTCCCCAAGAAGGCCAAGGTCACAGGCCTAAATGACTATAGACCCGTCGCCCTGACCTCTGTGGTCATGAAGGTCCTGGAGCGCCTTGTCCTGGCCCATCTGAAGGGCATTACTGATCCTGTGCTGGACCCGCTGCAGTTCGCGTACAGAGCGAATAGATCCACGGAGGACGCCGTGAACATGGCTCTGTACCACACTCTAAAACATCTGGACACTACCGGCAGCTATGCCAGGATCCTGTTCGTCGACTTCAGTTCGGCCTTCAACACCATCCTACCATCCATCCTGGAGCACCAGCTGTCCCTGCTGCAAGTGCCTGCCTCCACTCGCAAGTGGATTACGGACTTTTTAACCAACAGGTCGCAGCGGGTGAAGCTGGGGAAGAACATTTCCAGCTCCAGGTCCACCAGCACCGGTTCCCCGCAGGGCTGTGTCCTGTCCCCACTACTGTTTTCCCTGTACACCAACAGCTGTGTTTCCCTCCACCCGTCGGTCAAGCTCCTCAAGTTTGCTGACGACACCACCTTGGTGGGCCTCATCTCCAAGGGGGACGAGTCGGCCTACAGGGGGGAGATCGAGCGGCTGCGAAGCTGGTGTGAAATTAACAACCTGGAGCTAAATGCCCTTAAGACAGTGGAGATGGTGGTGGACTTCCGGAAGGACCCAGCCCCGCCCCTTCCCATCATGCTGGGTGGCACTCAGGTGGACTATGTTGAGTCCTGCAAGTTCCTGGGGATGATCATCTCCAGGGACCTGAAGTGGGAACTCAATATCACTGCCCTCCTGAGAAAGGCCCAGCAAAGGATGTACTTTCTTCGGCAGCTGCGTAAATACAGACTGTCGAGGGCCATGATGACGCAGTTCTACACGGCCATCATAGAGTCCATCCTCACTCACTCTATCATCACTTGGTTCCCCGCTGCATGCGCAAAAGACCTGGTCAAGCTGCAGCGGGTGATACGCTCTGCAGAGAGGGTGATTGGCCGTCCCCTGCCCTCCCTCAAGTCCCTGCACGACTCCAGGGCGCTGAGGAGGGCAAGAAAGATCATGGCCGACCCCTCCCACCCTGGTCACGGCCTCCTCACCCTGCTCCCCTCTGGGAGAAGGATGCGGCACCTAGGGGCCAAGACAGAGCGCCACAAAAACAGTTTTTTCCCCTCAGCTGCCAGGCTGCTGGATGACGCTGGTTTCCCTTTTTCCCTTGCCCCTTAGGGACATCAGCAATATGTTGCACTATTGAACACTACTGCACTTTATTTATATTATTTATTATTTATTTCTGCACGGTGTTGTTTTGTGTTTGTTGTTTTTCATGTTATCTGTGAAAAAAATATTGAATGCACACTGGTATGTTACCAAAGCAAATTCCTATGTGTGATACACAATGGTAAATAAAGGAATCTGAATCTGAATCTGAATCATGAAACTGTACCTTTTAGTAGACCTTGTACCAGTGAACTGTACCGTCATGAAGCTGTACCTTTTAGTAGACCTTGTACCAGTGAACTGTACCGTCATGAAACTGTACCTTTTAGTAGACCTTGTACCAGTGAACTGTACCGTCATGAAGCTGTACCTTTTAGTAGACCTTGTACCAGTGAACTGTACCGTCATGAAACTGTACCTTTTAGTAGACCTTGTACCAGTGAACTGTACCGTCATGAAACTGTACCTTTTAGTTGACCTTGTACCAGTGAACTGTACCGTCATGAAACTGTACCTTTTCCTATGAAAACTGACAATAAAGTCTTCAATCAATCAATCAATCAATCAATCAATCAATCAATCAATCAATCAATCGATGAAGCCTGACAGTGTGCCGTGGGTTCGATTCCCGATCCTGATGGCTTTCGCTGCCCTTATGGCTACACTCCACATCTTTCTCTCTTTCTCTCTCACCGTTTCCTGTCCTATCAATAAAAGGCCCCAACAAATGTAATTATAATAACAGAATAAAATAAGTGCATCAGTTCATCCATGCTCCTCTAGTGAAAGAGCTTTCCTGAGTCATTCTGGTTTGTTGCCATGCGCATGGCAAAGCATCGATTAAGGTTGGTCTTTTTAGACCAGTGGTTCTTAAAGGGCCACTTCACCTCTGGGACAACCAGATATTTTAGTATTTCAGAATGAATGATGATGCATTTTGCATCATATGAGTCATCATGCTGCATCATATGATGCAAAATGCATCATCATTCATGCTGAAATACTAAAATATCTCAAAACACAGATTGAACACAAAAAACACCTCAGGATTGTGTTGATCGTGTCCCAAACAACAATAAAATAAGATCTGGTTGTCCCAGAGGTGAACTGGCCCTTTAGTGCAGTGTTTCTCAACCACTGTGCCTGGGGACCTTTGGTGTGCCCCTGAGAAGGCTCAAGTGTGCCCCTTGAAACTGCTTGAAAGCCAGTATTGTATTTATCATTAAAAAAAAATGATTTAAACTAGTGAAAACAGCCGATCTACAAGCGCACAACGCCTCGTGGTGCGAGGCGTTGTGTGCTTGACAGATCGTCTGTTTTCACTACTGTTGTGCGACAGCCTTGTATGATGAAGCAGGGCTTTGCTTTGCGAAGAAACGCACACATTTGAAACTTGGAGATGCAAGGTTTCTTCCCGACAGCAACGATATTTACACCCCCGTATCATGTTGGTGTGACCATGGATTCTTGGGACATGAAAAGTGTGCCCATGCAGAAAGGGTTAGGGTTAGGAAGGCTGAGAAACACTGCTTTAAGGAGGTCTGAATGGGAAAGGACATAAAATGCCATGGGTACACTTGAAAAAATATTTAGTATCATTTTAAACTTGAACAGTTCTAACCAAAAAATGGCTGTTATCCCAATGTTTTCCTCACAACTTAATCACTAAAATATCGTCACTGTCGGGCAGAAACCTTGTATCTCCAAGTTTCAAATGTGTACGTCTTTTGGTAAAGCAAAGCCCTGCTTCATCACACAAGGCTGTCGCACAAAACTAGTTTAGTACATGTATGTGGGGCGGCATAGCTCAGGGGTAGAGAAACCGTTATTAGAGCAGGAAGGGTTCCCGAAGGGTTCCCAGTTCGAATCTGGGCTCCCCCTGAGTTAATGTTGAAGAGTCCTTGGGCAAGACTCTGAACCCCACATTGCTCCCGGTGAGCAGGTTGGTGCCTTGCATGGTTTCCTCCGCCACCGGTGTATGAATGTGTGCGTGAATGGGTGAATGTAATGCACAATCTCTGTAAAGCGCTTTGGATAAAAGCGCTATATAAATGCACCATTTATAGATGATAAATACAAAACTAACGGTTTTGGACATACAAGGTTTCCACCCGACAACGACGATATGCTATAAATATAAGGTGCTGGGAGTGAAAATTATAATGTAGGGGTGCCTCGGATTAAAAAAAATATTTATGGGGTGCCCTGAGACAAAAAGGTTTGGGAACCTGTACAGTACAGTACAGTACAGTACAGTACAGTAGAGTAGAGTAGAGTAGAGTAGAGTACAGTACAGTACAGTACAGTACAGTACAGTACATGATCTCTGGTGAGATGCCCTCCTGCCCATGCAGCAAAGCTGTCAAATTAATTTACTGACAAAACAACATCTGACGCCACTGTGGTTCACATGACATCGTTGTGACATCATTATGATCCAATCTGCACACTACCTACAAACCTAATAACAGTGGTTACGGAATGTGTATTAAAAAAATGAAAAACATGAACACATTTAGAAGGGAACGCAATTCTGTGTAACTTTAGATTTTAATCACTTTAGCCATTATTGTAATGCTTTAACTATTGAAAAATAGCAGATATACAAGCTCACAGCGCGGCACCGAGTGCCGTGCTGTGAGCTTGTAGATCTGCTATTTTTTTTTCTTCTTTTAGCCGTGAACATTTGAGTACCTGTGACGAATAAGAGTCTAAGTCCATATTATTATAATTTTTTTAATATATATATTTTTTGATTTACCAGACTGTAAACCACAAACTAGACATTTTTAATGTGTTAAATTGTTAATGCAATCCCCCCTCATTTTGTTTAATTGTCTGTTTTAATGTTATCTGCTCCCTTTGTCTGCTGAATATTGCTTGTACGGACTTTATACTGTTGTTCCACAAACTGCTGGAGATTTACTGTTTTTCCACTTTCCATAAGTATTATGTCTTATAATTCCTAATTTATATGAGTTAAGTAAAACATTTAACAGATTAAAAACTTCTAGTTTGTGGTTTACAGTCTGGTAAATCAAAAAAAAAATCTATATTCAAAATGTTAAAAACTGGTAAATCAGGTACTCAATTTTGTGCAAGTCTTTGAATATTTTCGACCCGATTCCATCCATAAATGTGTTCTAAATCCTTCTTCTAAATCGGTGGTTCTCAAACCTTTTCATGTCAAGGACCCCCAACATTACATGCATTCGACCCGCGGACCCCCATCTCAAGATATGTTGTTCCAGGGACCCCCCAAGAAGGAAGCAAATATTTGAGTTACAAATATTTCGCTTTCAAAATAAATATATTCAAAGACTCGCCAAAAGATTAATTATTTTTTTCAAAAATAGCGCTGCGAGCTTGTATATCTGCTATTTTTCAACAGTTAACGCATTCAATAATTCTAACCCTAAAACATTAAAAACATTGCGTCAGCCGTGGTTTTCTTAAAGCTGGGACTTTGCGGTGTGATCCTCTTTAAAGCGTTAATAACTGTTTGGTTGTGTTTAATAGCTGATATGGTGTTGGAAAACGGCTGAGCAGAGAATCTGCAGCAAATTATACGGCTCTCTTTGCTTAAATACTTTAAGTACCTGCTACACACACACACAGCACACACACGCACACACGCATCGCACACACATGCGCACACACACACACACACACACACACACACACACACACACACGCACGCACGCACGCACGCGCACACACACACACACACACACACACACACAGACAGCAAATAATGATTATTAAACTACAAAACAGAACCAGAGGAAAACACATGATTACACATTACAGTCAAACAGACAAACAGCAGCTATAAGAGCATCGCAGCGGAAGTGGTTTACTGGTGCCACTTAAAAACCTCCCATTTTTTTTTTTTTTAGTTTAGTTTTAGTTTATTTGATCACTCACATTTTTACAAGTCATACATCCACTTAGTCATTGTTACATGTGGTCAAAAGGAATAGGCTGAAGCTGAAAGCTTGTAGAAGCCTATCCTACTTATTCAATAAGTAAAATACAGTGATTTGTTATAGGAATGTTTGAAATTCAAGGATACATCGGCCTCATAGCAGATATGAGAATGGAAAATAAAAAATTAAAAAATAAATGGAAAATTAAGAAAAGGGAAAAAACATGTTGGAAGAATTACCATATACATCAACACTAGCAATTCAGGAATCAGAATATGTTATAAGAGTATACGATTTTACCTTCTGGTGATAATGAAATAAATGAATAGATGAATAATCTACTTTTTTTCTCAAAAAAATGTAATTACATAAATGGAGATAAAGGAAACATGATAAAAGGATAAGGGTAATAATAATAATAATAATAATAACTGAAAAGGCTGAGTGAGGTCTTTATTTCTTCGATATCCTTTTTCGTCATTTTGTCCTTTAGTTGTTCGATTTGGCCCTGCAGTGAGTTTTCACCACAAGTGGCCTTGAGCTTGTAGGAGCTATAGTGCTATGCGACCGTCTCTGTCACTGTCTCAGTTCCAAGTTCATTTTCCCCATAGACCTTTACAAAAAATATTTATAACGATTATGTTAAGCCTCGAACCAAGCCATCCAGGATGGCAGTGAATCATGACCATACAACCTTTGATTCTATGTGAAAACATATTTTAATATTACATTATTTGATATACTACATTAATAACTACCCTTTATTTAGCGATTTTCAAAATGTTCTTTTCATAGAAACAAAGGTTGTATGGTCATGATTCACTGCCATCCTGGATGGCTTGGTTCGAGGCTTAACATCATTGTTATAAAATATTTTTGTAAAAGTCTATGAGGAAAATGAATGGGGAATATTAACTCTTTTACTGCTTCGGAAGTTCCCGTTCGCCCCAATTTTGACCCAAGCGCGCTGCCAATAGACCAAATTCACAGCCCGCCCACGCATGCGCACTCAGCAGATTTCTCAGCATCCCCCGGGTGCTGATGTCAATTTAGAAGGGGAAACTATAACAGAAATTGCTGGACTTAAAGCCAACAAATCATTATTTCGAACGGTAAAGTAAATTATAATGCTTTGTGCCTTTTACTATCTTATGTTCTTGATCATGGTCGTATTTTATACTTTACTATTCGGAAATTGCATTACATTTGCGATTTCTGTGTTAACTCTATGGGATATATTATATTTTCACTGTACCTTGTCATGTACAGTGAAAAAATAAATAGTTTGGAAATCTATCAATAGATAATTTTCTAGAACATCGCAAAGGTAAGCTGCTTTTTGCTGGCACCAGCCCCAATAAATAAATAATACATCTGGCAGTAGAACTGTTAAGTGGCTCCAGGAAACCACTTCCGCTGCGATGCCCTAATATAGGCATTATAGCTGAGTGGTTGTCTGTGGTGGGAAAAGTACTCAAATGTTTTTACTCTGGTAAAGTATCAATACTGCAATATGGAAATACTCTGTTACAAGTAAAACTCCGTAATTCGAAATGTACTTGAGTAAAAGTACAAAAGCATTGGCATCAAAATGTACTTAAAGTAACAGAAGTGAAAGTACAAAAATGTTTGAAAATAGCAGATATACGAGCTTGTAGATCTGCTATTTTCAAATAGCCTATAGGTATAAAGTAGGGCTAAAGTGGATTAACGTGTGTTTCATAATGTAATCTATATAGGCTAATTTATATCTGCAAAGTAACTACAGTTAATAATAAGTGTAGTGAAGTAAAAGTACAATATTTGGATCCCAGATGTAGTGGAGTAGAAGTAAAAGTAATGGAAACTGGAAATACTCAAGTAAAGTACAAATACCTCACAACTGTACTTGGGGGTACAGTATTTAAGTAAATGTACTCAGTTACTTTTACAGAACAGCATGAGTTTGCCCATGTGCAGGCTAAGCTAGCATCATTCACACTGATAGCCCTGATGTATGACTGTCAGTCATGGATTCAATTCAACATTTATCCTTTTTAGCTCCGTAAATCTCATAAAAAGCTCATATTTAAAATATAAAATGCTGAACCCATGGCTAAAGATGTTATAATTATATACGGTCTATTAAATCTAGCCATGTTTTCCATAAAATGCAATAAAAAAGCACTTTAATGCGATCGGTGGCCATTTCTCTCCATTCGCTTTCAACCACGCGACCCCTAGCGGCCTAGAGATGTACTGCACCAGGTGACACATTATAACACTATGAGGAAAACGGCCACTAATCAGATTAAACCGCTTTTTAATGGACAAAACGGAACAAACGGCAACTTCCGGGGGTCCGTACGTGTTCTTAACATCCGTAGCCATGCGATAAACACTTTAAATCCGGAATGTGAACGTTTTTGTAGACGTAGGGACCAAAAACACGACGTTTGGAGTTGGATTCATGACTGTGTCATCATGGCTGCATTCAAAGCAACGCTTGTCCTCTCTGTATTCGCTTTTATCTTAGTTATCTCTGCTATTAGCTGCTCATTAAGGCACTGTTTAGAGAGCAGGCTGTTACACAGTGAAGATAATTAACATATCAGCTCATTAACATGGTAATTAAGGAGGTTGTTGAGATTAACGTACCTTTTTAAGGAGCTTTTCAGCAGGTTCTCCTCAGCGCTGCTGCTCTGGCAACCTTAACGTCCTGGATGAGACGGACCGACCGCTGGTTGCCACGTTCTCACAGAAATAAGCAAAAGCGGGTCTTGGAAAAACGAGCCCTCAAAAAAAAAAAAAAAAGAATGCAAGAGCTGTATTTAGCCATTTGAAAATAGCAGATCTACAAGCTCACAGCAAATGTGCCTGAGCTTCTAGATCTGCTATCTGTTTTTGGGTTAGGGTTTAATGCATTCATTTATTTATTGATTCGTTCATTCATTAATTCATGTATTCATTATTTTATTATATATACAGTCTGGCTATCATCAAATGAGAGATTATTAGGCTACATACCAACCATATAATTATTAAGAAGATGAAGAAGATACAAGTGGACTATCTTAATGACACACATCTTGTTTGGGGGTCCCCCTATAGCACCAAATGCAAATGTGTTTGGGGGGTCCTTGACATGAGAATGTTTTGAGAACCACTGATTAATTGACTGAATAATTTATGAGATAATTTGCATTAGAAAAGTTTCATGACGGTACAGTTCACTGGTACGAGGTCAACTAAAAGGAGATCCTACACCTACACCTAATAGGCATGTCACAATTATGACATAATAATCGTCCAATCGCAATTGTTTTTTGTCATAATCGTTTCCACGTTGGAAAATGTTCTCGTGTTTTCAAACGTTTTCATAAATAGCCAGTGGCATCAGTTCAGAAAAAGCTAAGGTATGGCAGCATGACACCAGTCATGTTGCCATACCTTAAGAAGTAGCCTACATTCTATTTCCCCCCGTTTCTACGGTTTCTTGGGCTGGATATGGCAGCCTGGAACGGTTGTTCAAGTGCAGCTAAACTTGGCATGTTAGTAAATGTGCCCCACAATACCTTGTTAAAGTGACCATTTTGTAAAATGTTGTAGTTATTTTACTGCAATTTAACAACATAATACAGATAGACAAAGAGACATTCATGGATTTATATTTAAAGGTAACTTTTATTTCCCCCCCTGGACCCAGGGTATGGCAGCTGCATGCCCCTGGACCCCCCTGGACCCAGGGTATGGCAGCTGCATACCCCTGCCATACCCAATTGACGCCCCTGTAAATAGCTAGCGGAAAATAGCAGATCTACAAGCTCACAACGCAACACGCCTGAGCTTCTAGATATGTTATTTATTTTTAATTTTTTTCATTCTTTCATTCATTCGTGTATTCATTCATTTATTAATACATGAATATACATGAATGTATTCGTTAATAAATTAATAAAAAGACAAGAAAAAAATTAACAACACAAATCTTGTTTTTTTTGGGGGGTCCCTGGCTGGCATCAAATACGAATGTATTTTGGTGGTCCTTGGCATAAGAATGTTCTGAGAACCTGCTTTGAACAATATTAAGAGGGAAGCTACTTTACTGTAAAACAATAAGAAGTAAGAATAAAACAACAATTACTATTTTTATTACAAATATTTACAAGCAACTTTACAAAAAAACGAGTCGCTTATAATGAGAAGACATGGCAACCACCGCTCGGTAAGAAGGAAGGAAGGAAGAGAAATGGAAATGACGTCAGTGTCGTGTCCTTAACTCACCTTCCTTGGTGGTAACCATGGCAACCCGGCCGGCGGCAGGCGTGGCTTTTTCAGCCCGCAGAAAAGAGCAGACTTACAAGCTCACACCGCGTCTGTTCTGCCACGTGCTGTGAGCTTGTAGATTAGCTTTTTTCCCCCCCTTCTTCTTCTTCTTGATGTTTTATGAGGCTCTGGCATCTATTGTCTTTGCATTAGCGCCACCTTCTGGTCTGTTTTAGCACTGTTTATATGAGAAAAGTAATACAATGTTGGTACAATGTTTTATGCTTTAACTATTAAAAAATAGCAGATCTACATGCGAGCTTGTAGATCTGCTATTTTTTAAAAGTCGTGAAAATGTGTGCAAATCTTTGAATATCTTAAAGCGTACATGTTGTAACTAAAATCTTCTGGGGGGTCCCTGGAACAAAATATTTTGAAATGGGGGTCCACGGCCAAATACATAACATTTTGGGGGTCCACCTTGACATGAACACGTTTGAGAAGTGAGAGTTTTTTCAAAAACCTTAGAAGTAGGGGTGTAACGATATAGTAACTGAATCGAAAAATCGCTTTTTCATTTGCAATGATTTACTGTCGTTTGCAAAAGCAAAATATCGTACGTTTTGGCTTTGTATCGTATATTTTAAAAATGCCGTAATCGGTATCGAATTGTTTCGCAATGCAAATAATTGATTGCATGGAAACTAAGTATTTGTGTCTTGTATTTGGTCATTTTAAGAGGGAAAATGTAAAAGAGGGGTTTAATTACCTTTCCATTCCATAAAGCTACTCTTGGTCTATGGATAAATGTGTGTAATCTCTGTGTTCATGTCAAGGTGTGGGTTTGTCCATAATGTGTTGAAATATAATGTCCATGTATTTGCTAGAGAATCACAGTGTTTACTTCCATAATAATAGATTTTTTACACATTTTACACAGTTTTCATTTCTTTGCAAATAGTTACTATATGGATTTTAAATCATTGAATTGAATCGTATCGTATCTCCATGAATGAACCAATATCATCCATGTATCGTATCGTTAACCATGTATCGTGATGCGTATCGTATCGTTGTTAAAATGTATCGTTACACCCCTACTTTAGAAGGACTTAGAAGACATGTTTAGCATCGGGTCAAAAATATTGAAAGACTCGCACACATTTTCACAATAAAAATAAATAAATAGCAGATCTACAAGCTTGCAGTGCGTAGAAGGAAGCATGAGCCTCCAGTAAGGGTGAGTGCCAATTGGGTATGGCAGGGGTATACAGCTGCCATACCCTGGGTCCAGGGGGGAAGATAAAAGTTACTTATAAATCCATGAATGTCTCTTTGTCTATCTGTGCTGGTTATTATGTTGTTAAATTACAGTAAAATAACTACAAATGCAAAATGTAACAAAATGGTCACTTTAACAAGGTATTATAATTATATTCTCCCCATCTTGACAGAATGGTATATTCCCAGGTTCCGCAGGTCAGCTGCACAGGTGCAATGCATTATTGTTAACTGTGGCACGTTTACTAACATGCCAAGTTTGGCTGCACTTTAAACAACCGTTCCAGGCTGCCATATCCAGCCCAAGAAAACGTTTTTTTTTCCTTCTTTTTTTTTCAGACATTGTGAAAATAGCCGATCTACATGCTCACAACGCCTCGCAGCGCGAGGCGTTGTGAGCATGTAGATCTGCTATTTTCACAATAGACCGTGTTGTACAAAATGTAATGCCTCTTTTCCATCCCATCCAGTGTTGGGGAAGTTACTTTGAAAGCGTAACTTGTACAGTTACAAGTAACTCACCATGGCAGTAACTTGATCAAGTTAAAGTTATACCCCTGGAGAAATGTAACTTATAAAGTTTCAAGTTACATAGAAAAAGTAACTTGAGCACTTGAGTTACTTACCGTTAAATTGAGAATGTACATTTGGTGAACATGAAACAACATATAATATCCTAAAAAAAAGTCACATGCCAGCAGAAATACCGGTAAATATGCCTCTCTGAGTTGAAACATAAAACTGAGTTTTATGTTTTATTTCAAAAAGGTTGACATTTTCTTTAGTAAACATCTGTGTTCCTAAAATAAAGTAAAAACAAGAAAAGAAAAAAGAAAATGATGATCTGTTGAGGACATTTGATCGTCAATCTTAACAAAACTTAAATGTAAAACTATAACTTCGCTTGTAACTTCTTGTAACCCAAAAACTAGCTCAGTTACTTGACGAGTTACAGAAATATGAATGTAAATCAGTTACCAGCAAGTTACAGCAAAAGGTAACTTAGTTACGTAACTCAGTTACATGTAACTTTAACGACCCTGGCTTTTGCTGAAGTGACGCCCCTGAATGTGGGCTAAAAAATAAATAGATAAACATGAGATGAACCAGAGGCGTCAATTGGGTATGGCAAGCTATACCTTGGCTCCTGGGGGAATTAATAAAATGGACTTTTCATCGTGTCTGTTGCTAAGGTATGGCAACATGTTGCCATACCTTAGCTTTTTCTGAAGTGACGCCACTGAGATGAACTGCACTTTTATAGCCGTCTTCTGGATTGTATTATTCTGCACTTGAAGCTCTTTTTCAAACATTAAATCTTCCCTATAATCTGAAGGAAGGAAGGAAACTATTATGCTTTAAAACAGATCATCTTATAGAGCATCGCAGCGGAAGTTGATTCCTGGTGTCACTACGTCATTCCCCATTCATTTTCGCCATAGACTTTTACAAAAATATTTATAACAATTATGTTAAGCCTCGAACCAAGCCATCCAGGATGGAGGTGAATCATGACCATATAACCTTTTTTTCTATGAAAAGAACATTTTGAAAATCGCTAAACAAAGGGTAGTTATTAAATGTAGTATATCAAATAATGTAATATTAAAATATGTTTTCACATAGGATCAAAGGTTATATGGTCATGATTCACCTCCGTCCTGGATGGCTTGGTTCGAGGCTTAACATAATTGTTATAAATATTTTTGTAAAAGTCTATGGCGAAAATGAATGGGGAATGACGTAGTGACCCCAGGCATCCACTTCCGCTGCGATGCTCTATGGGGTTTGTTTTCTTCCAACCACTGTAATAATATGCTACCAATATGTTCTGGACCCCCTACCACTGTGAAAAGTGATGACTCATCACTTAACCATAATTTTTATGGTCTGTTTTTAGCCCATTGAATGTTTTTTATTCAAAACAAATGCTTGCAATGGATTCAGAATAATTAAAAACACCTCGTTAGACCCCTCACATCCCACTTTAAGCATATATATATATTATAGTACAGTGTATAGTAAGTGAATGAGACCCAGAATTACCCTAGCTGTCAAACATTTTGCTAGGGATGTTGAATTTGAATCTTTGTTAGATATGTTACTAGACACCTTTACCAACACATTGGTGAAGAAATCGTTTGGTAAGGAATTTATTCCCAGGTTTTTATTAATATTCCCTGACTAAGAGTTCAGATTGAAAAAGCGCACAGTTGCCCCACCCGGTGCGCATTTCCGAACGCACCCCCTGTTTCCCGGCGAGCTTCATTCCGCCGACTCTACCGGTTACCGGGTGAACTAGTCCTTTAAAGGGATAATTCACTTAAAAAAAAGAAAAAACAGGGCAACTCCCCAATGGGCCTCTCCCCATATACACACATTGTAACTTCAAACTCCATTTTAACCATGATAGATTCATTAAAAACACACATTTTTTTTCTTTTTTTTCTGGTGACTCATACTACCCTCCTAATACCTGAGCAGGCTGTTTTTTTCGATGACTTTTTTCATTTATTTTTAATAATGATTTGGGAAAATGGAAAAAAAATGAATACAAAAAATAATTTTCTAAAATGTTCTAACTTTTGAAAAATATATACAAGGTCACAGTGCGGCACTGAGTGCCGCGCTGCAAGCTTGTAGATCTGCTATTTTTTTATTTATTTTTAATCATGAAAATGTGTGCAAGTCTTTGAATATTTCAAATTCTTCTAAGGTTTTTAGAAAAAGAAACTGTTTCCCATTTCAAAATATTTTGTTCCAGGGGGGTCCCTGGAACTAGATATTTTGAGATGGGGGTCCATGGCCAAATACATATGATTTTGGGGGTCCTTCACATGAAAAGGTTTGAGCACCACTGACATAGAAACATAGTTTTTTTTTTTCAAAAAAAAACTTTAGAAGGATTTGAACATTTCAAAGACAAATTTTCACATTTTTTCAAAAATAGCAGATCTACAAGTGTGTCGCGCTGCGAGCTTGTAGAGCTTGTAGGAAAGGGGCTGGGCTAAAGCCCCCTCCCTCCCTGGATTCACTCACTGTTACCATCACCTAGTAATTAATAAGGGTAATAATAA
>NC_137828.1:2076022-2098522 GCF_963921795.1 Nannobrachium achirus
GTTCAAAAGACTGGCTCATTCTAGTTACTTTGTAGATTTTGATTATAATTACAAATGAAATAACTTCAACCCTATATACATTTATTTCGGATACAATCCTGCCATTTGAAAATAGTAGATATACAAGCTCACAATGCGTCGCAACGCGATGCATTGTGAGCTTGTAGATCTGCTGTTTTCAAATGATTTTTCTACATTTTACTCATTGGAAAACCTGTGAAACAGGACATTCTGCATAATGAGTATGTTCTAATATAGGTACTTTAAGTACATTTTGATAACAATACTTTTTTAACTTTTACTCAAATACATTAACATTCCAAACTTTTACTCAAATACATTAACATTCCAAACTTCTACTTGATTGCAGTATTGATATTTTTACTTAAGTAAAGAAATTGAGTATTTTTCCCCACCACTGTTCATTAAACCTTTTTGTCTCAGATCACCCCATAAATATATATTTTTTTAATCCGAGGCACCCCTACATTATAATTTTCACCTTATATTTATAGCATATCATCGTTGTCGGGTGGAAACCTTGTATGTCCAAAACCGTTCGTTTTATATTTATCTTATCATCTATAAAATGTACTAAACTAGTGAAAACAGCAGATCTACAAGCACACAACGCCTCGCACCACGAGGTGTTGTGTGCTTGTAGATCGGCTGTTTTCACTAGTTTTGTGCGACAGTCTTGTATGATGAAGCAGGGCTTTGCTTTACCAAAAGAGGTACACATTTGAAACTTGGGAGATACGATGTTTCTGCCCGACAGTGACGATATTTTAGTGATTATGTTGTGAGGAAAACGTTGAGATAACAGCCATTTTGGTTAGAACTGACTGAAAATAACTTTGTACTTCAAGTTTAAAATGATACTAAATATTTCTTCAAGTGTCCAAACAAATTCCAAATATTATCAAATGATCTCGCGGCATCCCTGGACTGCTGTCGCGGCACCCCAGGGTGCCCCGTCACCCACTTTGAAAAGGAATACCAGAAAAGTCGCCCCAAACTTGTTTCCCAACGGGTCTGTGGCCTTAAGCTAGATGCAGATTAGACTAAAATCAAATCTGTGCTTCTGGGGGTCCCTGGAACAAAAAGGTTTGCAATAGGGGTCCATCCGTGGAACAAAATATTTTGAGATGGGGGTCCACGGCCAAAAAAATGTCTTCTAAATCATAACAATTTTCTGGAAAAAAAAAAAAATGTTGCCATCAGTGTTTCTCAAACCTTGTCATGTGAAGGACCCCCAGAATGATATGTATTTGGCTACGGACCCCCATCACAAAATATGTTGTTCCAGGGACCCCCAGAAGCAAAGATTAGATTTTAGTCTATTCTGCATCTGGCTTAAGGCCACAGACCCGTTGAGAAACGAGTTTGGGGCGACTTTGAAAGAGGGCGAGTTTTCTGGCTACCTTGAAGAGCCCTGAACCGAATCATATCGTTCATTTCAAAGGGCCAATCAGGAGACTCGGTTCGTTCACGAACGTCCCACCTCTAGAGAGAGAGAGGCAGATAGAGAGACATAGACAGTGTGTGTAGAGAGAGAGAGAGAGAGAGAGAGAGAGAGTGAGAGAGAGAGAGAGAGAGAGAGAGAGAGAGGCAGATAGATAGAGAGACATAGACAGTGTGTGTAGAGAGAGAGAGAGAGAGAGAGAGAGAGAGAGAGAGAGAGAGAGAGAGAGAGAGAGAGGCAGATAGATAGAGAGACATAGACAGTGTGTGTAGAGAGAGAGAGAGAGAGAGAGAGAGAGAGAGAGAGAGAGAGAGAGAGAGAGAGAGAGGCAGATAGATAGAGAGACATAGACAGTGTGTGTAGAGAGAGAGAGAGAGAGAGAGAGAGAGAGAGAGAGAGGCAGATAGATAGAGGACATAGACAGTGTGTGTAGATTCAGTGACAGTTAGCCGTTAGAGGAAGCAACCATGGTGGTTCCTCCTACAGACTAGGATTCAGCGGCTCAGAGCTCGGGTCTGTAGCCGCTCTGGGGCGACTCTCTGACGGATAGAGGGCGTCGCGACGGACCGGTGGTGGTGTGGTTCTGGTTCTGGTGGTCCAAGCAAGCCAACACTACAAACCGTGGATTTTATACTCGCCGCAGTTCAAGTGCCTCTTTCTACCGCTGGGGGAACCGCTGATCTACCGGGGGTCCGGGGACCATCACAGACAAGCTGCCTATAATGGGTAAGATTTGACCCGTTGTTTTGGTATTGTTTGGGGGAGGAGAGGAGAGGAGAGGAGAGGAGAGGAGAGGAGAGGAGAGGAGAGGAAGAGGAGAGGAGAGGAGGTGGGTGGGGAGGAGAGGAGAGGAGAGGAGGTGGGTGGGGAGGAGAGGAGGGGAGGGGAGGGGAGGAGAGAGAGATGGGAGGAGAGGAGAGGAGAGGAGAGGAGAGGAGAGGAGAGGAGAGGAGGGGAGAGGAGAGGAGAGGAGAGGAGAGGAGATCTACCCGGTAGTGTGTGATATTTTGGCTCTTCAGTGGGCGTTGCGTTTCTCCACGCGCACACGCACAACATCTGGACGTTTTGTTAAGGCCAGTCCAGATGTGCATGTTGTGTATGGTCCGTGCACGCGTGGGAGAGAGACACAGAGAGAGAGAGAGAGAGGGGTTGCGTGCACGCACATATTTTTACAGCCATTCATGCATGCATGATACCTGTAAATGTGTGTGCACATGCATGGTTGCTGGTGCATCTGCAGCCACAGCGCGAGCACACACACACGCACGCACGCACGCACGCACACACACACACACACACACACACACACACACACGCAGGCCTACATGCATTCATTCCATTTTCAATTCAAAGCAGCTTTATTGGCATGAGAAAACATACGTTTACGTTGCCAAAGCAAGTGTCAAAATGTAATGAAAACAGTTGAAAGTTTGGCATGTGTGGGGTTTGCATGTTCTCCCCGTGTCGCCTAGGGTTGATACCCTCACAAAAACAGTAAGCAGTAATCCTGGTCTCTATACTGCCTCCCCCTGGCCAGCCGGGGTGCCTGATGGAGGGGAAAGGAACTGGTTGGAATAACGTGTTCCTTCCACGCGCTACGTCCAAACCGGGGAAATCCCCCCTGTCAGGTGAAAAGAAGCGACGTGGACTCCTCATGCTAAGAAGGAAGCATGAGGTCAGTCCGTTGTCTCCCCAGGCGCGGCAGAGGGAGAGCAGAGCCCAGGATTACATAGGCAATTGGCACTGGGTGAAAATGGGTTACAAAATTGTGGGATAAAAAAAGAAAAAAGAAAAGAAAAAGAAAACAGTTGAAAAAAAGGGGAACATAATATACAGTTGGAGGTACAGCATTGTGTAAACAGAACATATATACATTTGGAGGTACAGCATTGTGTAAACAGAACATATATACAGTTGGAGGTACAGCATTGTGTAAACAGAACATATATACAGTTGGAGGTACAGCATTGTGTAAACAGAACATATATACAGTTGGAGGTACAGCATTGTGTAAACAGAACATATATACAGTTGGAGGTACAGCATTGTGTAAACAGAACATAATATATACAGTTGGAGGTACAGCATTGTGTAAATAGAACATATATACAGTTGGAGGTACAGCATTGTGTAAATAGAACATATATACAGTTGGAGGTACAGCATTGTGTAAACAGAACATATATACCGTTGGAGGGGTACAGCATTGTGTAAACAGAACATATATACCGTTGGAGGGGTACAGCATTGTGTAAACAGAACATATATACAGTTGGAGGGGTACAGCATTGTGTAAACAGAACATATATATATCATGGCAGGAATTTCATGGAGGCCATGGCCGTCGTTGCCCCTCAGTTTGGCCTTGTGCCCCTTAAACCAATGGCATGACCTGAGACCACAGTGGCCTTAATGCCCCTCAAACCAATGGCATGGCCTGAGACCACAGTGGCCTTAATGCCCCTCAAACCAATGGCATGGCCTGAGACCACAGTGGCCTTAATGCCCCTCAAACCAATGGCATGACCTGAGACCACAGTGGCCTTAATGCCCCTCAAACCAATGGCATGACCTGAGACCACAGTGGCCTTAATGCCCCTCAAACCAATGGCATGGCCTGAGACCACAGTGGCCTTAATGCCCCTCAAACCAATGGCATGACCTGAGACCACAGTGGCCTTAATGCCCCTCAAACCAATGGCATGGCCTGAGACCACAGTGGCCTTAATGCCCCTCAAACCAATGGCATGACCTGAGACCACAGTGGCCTTAATGCCCCTCAAACCAATGGCATGACCTGAGACCACAGTGGCCTTAATGCCCCTCAAACCAATGACATGACCTGAGACCACAGTGGCCTTAATGCCCCTCAAACCAATGGCATGACCTGAGACCACAGTGGCCTTAATGCCCCTCAAACCAATGGCATGACCTGAGACCACAGTGGCCTTAATGCCCCTCAAACCAATGGCATGACCTGAGGCCACAGTGGCCTTAATGCCCCTCAAACCAATGGCATGACCTGAGACCACAGTGGCCTTAATGCCCCTCAAACCAATGGCATGACCTGAGACCACAGTGGCCTTAATGCCCAGCTGACTGTACCACTTTCTCCTCTGTCTCTTTCTTGTCATGTAGACACCAGTGTCTCTTTCTTGCCATGTAGACACCAGTGTCTCTTTCTTGTCATGTAGACGCCAGTGTCTCTTTCTTGTCATGTAGACACCAGTGTCTCTTTCTTGTCATGTAGACACCAGTGTCTTTCTTGTCATGTAGACACCAGTGTCTTTCTTGTCATGTAGACACCAGTGTCTCTTTCTTGTCATGTAGGCACCGGTGTCTTTCTTGTCATGTAGACACCAGTGTCTCTTTCTTGTCATGTAGACACCAGTGTCTTTCTTGTCATGTAGACACCAGTGTCTCTTTCTTGTCATGTAGACACCAGTGTCTTTCTTGTCATGTAGACACCAGTGTCTCTTTCTTGTCATGTAGACACCAGTGTCTCTTTCTTGTCATGTAGACACCGGTGTCTTTTGTTGAGATTCTGAAATCTTAACTCCCCCGAGTCCCCATCTTTAAACCAATCCAGTGACTTTGATTGGTGCAGGACTGAGCATGGATCAGATTGTAAAATACCATAATGTATCTATTTCACTGCAGATTAGGTTATCATCCATAACCCTTAAATTCAACATTTTCTTTCAATGGACTAAAAATCTTGTTTTAGGCTACACAATGTTATCACGATTCTTTTTCACGTTGGTTTTTATGGTCATTTTTTCAAGTTACTTGACAAAAACTAGACTCTCTGGGTTCCTTTTTGGAGGTCTAAATTGAACTTTACAAGTATGTAACTCTGACAGTATGCAAATGAAACCAAATGGACCCTTACGGGTCCATTTGTTTCCATTTGTATACTGTCAGAGTTAAGTGGAGACCTTGACATTGTAAAGTTTGAGAACTACTGATTTAGACCAAAATGCTGGTTTTAATTGAATTCTGCAATGAATCTCTGTATTAACGATTAAACAGGATTTCTTTTAACAAGGCTCCCTCAATTGTATCACGATAAATACGATACCTCTGAAAAGGCATATCGTGGAGACATTGTATCATCTCAACTATATTTATCACCATATCGCCCACCCCTACACCAAAGGCCAAGTGCATGCCTTGCCCCTAAAATGACACCATTTCAGGCCTAGTGTAAACAGAGCTATGTCACATTCAGTGTCTCACACCATCATCTGTTTGTCTCTGCTGTGCTGTGAGTGTGAGCTTCCTTTTTCAGTTCTGTTCAGCCATTGAGAGAAAAAAAAACACACATCCGTGCGTGGGTGTGTGGAACGTAGCAGCGTGCGTAATGAATGTGACTCTGCCTCTCTCTCTCTGCCCACTGGGGGGAGAGAGGGAGAGAGAGAGAGAGAGAGGGAGAGAGAGAGAGAGAGAGACAGAGAGAGAGCGCTGTTAGTAGCCTGTGTGTTGTAGCCGCAAAAACACAAGCCTATATTTATATACTTTTTGAGCGGTGGTCACACCGTCTCCTATACGTGGCCGTGTGTGTGGGTATCCGTCCGTCCGGCCGTCCGGCCGTCCGTCCACACACACACACACACACACACACACACACACACACACACACACACACACACACACACACACAGGGGGGAAGGGTGGGTCAGCATGTGTGGTCAAGTATTATTATTATTATTAACAAACTGAATGTTTTAGGGTCAAATAAATTACAGTGTGTGAAGAAACTACAGCATTGTAAAGCACACTAACCCCGCTGCACCCACCCAGTAGTGCTGTTGCACAGCCTCCACGACCACCGCTCAGTTCACACGGGTGTGATTTTTAGTTGCCTGGCTGCTGTGAATAGCAGATCTACAGGCTCGCAGCGCGTCACGTTGGTGACACGCTGCAAGCTTGTAGATCTGCTATATTCAGCACCGGTCCAGGTCAACTGAGTCCGGCGCGCAACGGAGTAGTAGCCTGGGATGTGCACACATAGACATCAAAGGGGGCTTGAGCCCCGTCCCCTTTTATCCGTCTGTAAACTAAAAAGTGTCCTCTCCAGACCATGAATGCAGTTTTTACTATGGTGAAAGAAATGCAAATGCCTCCTCTTTCCATGCCATACCTGAAGGCAGCATTCAAGAGAATTGCCTTGTCCAAACTCTCCTGAACTTGAATGCAACATCTTATGTTGAAAGAATTGCCCTCTCGAAATCCATGCCGTTACGCCACATCTCCAGTATTGACTTGATTATGCTTAGTTCAGTGTGGTGTCAAGCACCGGAAATAGCCGACCTCCAAGCTCACAAGACAGCAACATGTCCTACTGGAAGCGTTATGTCTCCTTTCTTTATTTTTGGGGGCTTTATTTCGTCTTTCTCTGGTGTTGTTGGTGTTACCTCCATGATGTTTTCAAACGTTTTCTTAAACTATACACCCATAACTCGAATGACTTTGTCTGAGCTATTGTGTTTCTGTTATGTTTCCAATGGGACTACAGTTCAGTGCAGCAGCGGCTACTTCCGATACTCGCCGTTCGGGAGCTGCCGTTCCAGACTCTATATAGCATTCAGAGATTGTGGAATAGTTGTCTGGCTACGCGAGACTAAATAATGTGCAGTGCATGCAGTGTGCCTGCTTGTTACCCTTAATGTGAATATTAAGCCACACTGTGGCTTGTGAAAGTGTTTCAATAGGCTACGTTGATTATTAAATAATACAAATAATATTGTGCGCTGCGCTGGACGTCTGACACAGTGACTAGCTCATTCATTCTGCAAGTTTCTGCGCCTGGAAAATAGCAGATCTACAAGCTCACAACGCGTCGCGGATGCGAGGCGTTGTGAGCTTGTAGATCAGCCACTTTTGTCAGCCACTTTTGTCATGGAACATGCCACGATGAAGAAGTATAAAAGCCAGGATTTACTTGAGTAAAATGGTAAATGGTGCATTTATATAGCGCTTTTATCCAAAGCGCTTTACAAAGATTGTGCATTACATTCACCCATTCACGCACACATTCATACACCGGTGGCGGAGGAAACCATGCAAGGCACCAACCTGCTCACCGGGAGCAATGTGGGGTTCCAAGGACCCTTCTACATTAACTCAGGGGGAGCCCGGATTTGAACTGGGAACCATTCGGGAACCCTTCGTGCTCTAATAACGGTTTCTCTACCCCTGAGCTATTCCGCCCCACAGCTATTCCGCCCCACAGTGAGTGATGTGACGGAAATGAATGTAAATTAGCTTTTCGCCCTATCAGTACGGTAGGAGACCCCGTTCGTACATTTTCCCATGTTAGTACACTTCGCCTTAACGATACGTCGCCAAAACGGGATCCCATCAACTTACATGGAAAAAAAGCAAAAAGAATAATCTGCTTTAAGTAACATATGAGGGGTCAAACTAGGGGTTTGTCATGATTCTGAATCCATTGCAAACATCTGTTTTGCATCTATTATTACATTCCTCCTATTGCCGCATCCCACTTCCAAGCCCATTCACGCCCCCTTTACATCCATTTCAACTCATAGGTAGATCAGATGTAGGGAGAGCAGATGTCGGTAGAACGGAATAAAACCGCCCATAACTCTATCATTGGCCCCCCGTTGCCATGGTGACCGGTGATTGGCTCGTATTCCCAGCTATGGGACCGGCGGATCCAATTTCAACCGAGGGGGGCGTAGCCAGAACACACACACACACACACACACACACACACACACACACACACACACACACACACACACACACACAAATAGCTAATAGTTAGCTCACAACTTTCCACTTTTCTCTTTCACCTCAATCGCAGTAACATCCGTATACACCACGTCATCGCATCACCAATACGTTTTATTTTTTATTTTTTTCAAAACTTTTTTTTTTTTTTCAATTTTTTTTTCTCAAATTCTTTTTTCTCAAATATTCTTTTTTTCTCAATTTTTTTTTCTCAAATTTTTTTTTTCTCAATTTTTTTTTCTCAAACATTTTTTTTTCTCAAAAAAAATTTTTTTTCTCAACTTTTTTTTCTCAAACTTTTTTCTCAAAAAACCTTTTTTCTCAAAAAACTTTTTTCTCAAAAAACTTTTTTTTCTCAAAAAACTTTTTTTTCTCAAAAAACTTTTTTTTCTCAAAAAACTTTTTTTTTCTCAAAAAACTTTTTTTTTCTCAAAAAACTTTTTTTTCTCAAAAAACTTTTTTCGACGAATATCTACTCCTATAGATGCAACGCGGCGACCTAGAGGGGAGGCCGGCGTAGCCGGCCGACCTAGTAAAATACATTCCTTGGGCTAAAACTTGGCCCCACAAGACTATGGTTTAGTGATGAAAAGTGATGAGTCATCACTTTTTTTCCCCCTGTAATGTAAAGTTAATGGGACACCGACTCTAGCGGCTGATAACACCCATTTAGCTGAGTGTACACATGGAACCAAATGGACCCTTACAGCTCTGTAACTCTGAGAGTGTACACATGGAACCAAATGGACCCTTACAGCTCTGTAACTCTGAGAGTGTACAAATGGAACCAAATGGACCCTTACAGCTCTGTAACTCTGAGAGTGTACAAATGGAACCAAATGGACCCTTACAGCTCTGTAACTCTGAGAGTGTACACATGGGACCAAATGGACCCGTAGTAAATGGTGTTGAGGAATTAGGAGTGGAGACGATATTCTAGGTGGTGATAGTTATTATGCTTTATGTACATGATGTCATGGTTATGATTTTATGAACATGTTATCACGGTTTGGTTTAACCCATTTAGGCCTAGAATTTTTTTTTGTGCTTTAACTATTGAAAAACTTCAGTTCTACAAGCTCACAGCGCGGCTGTGAGCTTAAAGATCTGCTATTTTTGAAAAAAAAAAACTGAATTTGAACTAGGGGTGGGTGATATGGTGATAAATATCGTTGAGACGATACAATGTCTCCACGGTATACGATATCTCCAGAGATATCTTATACATCGTGATACAATTGAGGGAGCCTTATAAAAAATCCTGTTTAATTGTTAATACAGAGATTCATTGCAGAATCCATTTAAACCTGCATTTTGGTCTAAATCAGTAGTTCTCAAACTTTAAAATGTCAAGGTCTCCACTTAACTCTGACAGTATACACATGAAACCAAATGGACCCCGTAAGGGTCCATTTGGTTTCATTTGTATACTGTCAGAGTTACATACTTGTAAAGTTCAATTTAGACCTCCCAAAAGGAACCCAGAGAGTCTAGTTTTTGTCAAGTAACTTAAAAAATAACCATAAAAACCAACGTGAAAAAAGAATCGTGATAAAATCGTTATCGTGCAACAGCTTGGGAAAATATTGTGATATTGTATTTTTCCTTATCGCCCACCCCTAATTTAAACATCTCTTTAAAAGCGAACATCTGTAAATCAAATATTTCCTTCTGGGTGGTCCCTGGATCAACATATTTTGAGATGGGGGTCCGCAGCCAAATACATGTAATTTTGGGGGTCCTTGACATGAAAAGTTTTGAGAACCACTGATTTAGAAGAAGGATTTAGAAGACACTTATAGAATCGGATCAAAAATATTCAAAGACTTGCACAAGATTGTTCATGATTTTTCAGAAATAGCAGATCTACAAGCTCGTATATCTGATATTTTTCAATAGCAAAACGTGACACAGATTTGCGTTGAGGCCTAAATGGCTTAATATGTATGATATCATGGATATGATTTAATGTTTATCATGGGTAAAAGTACAATAACTTCAATACCTCTTCAGGACAGCTTTTCCCTGTAGACTGAGGCTACAGTTAAAATGTCTCTGCAACACTTAACCTCTTATTGATTTCTTAATAAAGTCAGTTTCTTCCTTTTCTGCATGTAAGGCCACTTATAAAAGCTGCTGTATAAATGTGAGCTATTATTTATTATCAACACTTATGGCTGCAGTACGGTATTTCTGCCAACACAATCATAGTTGTACTGTAGCTGCTACACACACACATGTACACGCACAAACGCACACATGCACGCACACGCACACGCACGCACGCACGCACGCACGCACGCACACACACACACACACACACGCACGCACACACACACACACACACACACACACACACACACACACACAGCCACTTCCTGGAGTGGTTCATTGTTTACGCTGTGAGTCAAACGGAAACGCGGTGGGATTTATGTGACCGAGCCACTCATCTTTTTACCACTTAAAGGGTTTATAGGAGCGTGCCGCTCATCGCTTTCAAACACGTTTGAGGGTCATTTGAACGTCTACTCAGGCTTTCACCCCCAGACCGTTTTAAGTCACTTGGTTCACTGTGTCAGACAGACAGATCTATCTAGAGCAGGGGTGCCCACACTTTTTTGACGTGAGACTGTAAGGGGGAAATAAATGGTAAATACTGGGAGAAATGTCTTCATCCCATTCTGTATGGAAGTGGTAGGTTTTGGGGTTCTTTGTAATGCTACTGACTCTTGAACAAAGCATTGCATTGGAGGTTTGCCTACTTTAGAAGCCATGAAGGGAGCTGACAGGCCCTTCTTGATGTCATATTGACATATTCTTTATATATTTTAATGATATATTTTTAGAGGCATGTCATGTGGTCTACCTGCTCACCCTTGGTGATCTACTGGTAGATCACCATCTACCTTTTGGGCTCCCCTGATCCCTAATCCAAAGCGACTTACAATAAGCAGATAAAACATCACAATAAATGGTAAATTTATATAGCGCTTTTAATCCAAAGCGCTTTACATAGATTGTGCATTACATTCACCCATTCACACACACATTCATACACCGGTGGCGGAGGAAGCCATGCAAGGCACCAACCTACTCACCAGAGGCAATTAGGGGTTCAGAGTCTTGCCCAAGGACCCTTCGACATTAACTCAGGGGGAGCCCGGATTCGAACTGGGAACCCTTCGGGATTTATACCCTTCATGCTCTAATACCAGTTTCTCTACCCCTGAGCTATGCCGCCCGCCCCAATAATAAACAAGATATTATGTCAGAACATCAACAGCAATATAACAAATGCAAATGGATATTTATCTAGAAAAAAACACAATATAATCAAAGTTCTAAAAAAACTAAAAAACAAATGCTAACTAGCTTCATGTATGGTCATTGAGTGTTTCAGTAGTGCTAAGGGTTTAGGTGGAGTCTGAAAAGGTGAGTCTTCAGTCCACAGTGAAAGCTAGCGAGTGAGTCCGTTGTTCTAAGTGCGACAGGGAGTTTATTCCACAGCTTGGGGGCCAGGAGGGCAAACTGTCTACAAGCACACAACTTGTAGAGCACACAACGCCTCGCACAGCGAGGCGTTGTGTGCTTGTAGATCTGCTGTTTTCCCTACTGTTGTGCGACAGCCTTGTATGATGAAACAGGGCTTTACTTTGCGAAGAAACGTACAAATTTGAAACTTCGAGATGCAAGGTTTCTTCCCGACAGTGACGATATTTACACCCCCGTATTATGTTGGTGTGACCATGGATTCTTGGGACATGAAAAGTGTGCCCATGCAGAAAAAAGGTTGAAAAACACTGAAGTAACCAATCAATCAATCAATCAATCAATCAATCAATCAATCAATCAATCAATCAATCAATCAATCAATCAAAAGTTCTACCCTGTGGGGGCACGGTGGCGCAGTGGTTAGCGCTTCGCCTCACAGCTAGAAGGTCCTGGGTTCGATTCCCGCCGGGGGACGCTGTGGGTGCTGGGGGCGTGTTCCTCCCTCCGCATCATCAGCGCCCACACCCTAGGTGGGGTTGGCAAAAGGGCCTTTCTGTGTGGAGTTTGCATGTTCTCCCCGTGTCTCCTAGGGTTGATACCCTCACAAAAACATGCAGTAATCCTGGTCTCAATAATGCCTCCCCCTGGCCAGCCGGGGCGCCTGATGGAGGGGAAAAGAACTGGTTGGAATAACGTGTTCCTTCCACGCGCTACGTCCAAACCGGGGGAAACTCCTCCCTGTCAGGTGAAAAGAAACAACTTGGACTCCTCATGCATAGAAGGAAGCATGAGGTCAGTCCGTTGCCTCCCCAGGCGCGGCAGAGGGAGAGCAGAGCCCAGGATTACATAGGCAACTGGCACTGGGTGAAAGAAAATGGGTAACAAAATTGAGGATTAAAAATGTATACAAGTAAGACTCCCTAATCAGGAGATGAGCGACCATTCAAAAATTGTCCAGATGGTGGCGCTAGATGGGACAGATGCATTTTGATGACATGACTGTAGAGATACTGTGTACCAGTTTGCGTGATTTTAGGGGCAAAATCTGTGGGAGCAGTGTCCAAAATTGTGTCTTGCAAGTATCGGCCTCATGGTGGCGCTAGAAGAGGGCCATGTGAGAAATGAGGGGTGGAGGTAGTGGTTTGGCAGCCAAGGAGTGTGTGTGCAAAGTTTGGCATGGATCGGGGCAACGGTGGCGGAGATATGAGCAGGGGAAAAGTGTGACGTGACTGACTAACGGACTGCACAGCCGGTGGAGGTTTGGATAGTATGAGAGTAGAAGTAACTGCGACCTAACGGTCGCAATAAAATAAAAAAAAGCTCCCCCCCCCCTCTCTCTCTCTCTCTCTGTCTCTCGCCCCTAGTTTTTCTCAACATGAAAGTTGCTTCCGACTTTCTCTGGTATTTACTTCCTCCTGGGGTAGAACTACTTCCTCCTAGCCTGGAGGTAACTTCTGTATTTCACACGCAGTGCTTCAGCTTTGAGCGCTGAACGGTTACACGAATATGATTATTTTTGGGAGGTGAAAGCCTGAAGAAGTTGAGAACCACTGCATTTTATTACAATCCTTTTTGGATTGACTGCTGTGGCAGCACCGTGTTTTCAACATCATGACAAAGCTTCCTCTCTCTCTCTCTCTCTCTCTCTCTCTCTCTCTCTCTCTCTCTCTCTCTCTCTCTCTCTCTCTCTCTCTCTCTCTCTTTAAGTACTGAACACTATCTTTCACCTCCATATGTGTTATTGTCGTAGTGGCCAGTGAACTGTAGTGTCTGCTGAAGTAATTGTCTAAGCAGCGATACTGTATCTCCAGAGCTGCTACAGTCCATAAATATCATATTAACGACCATCGTTAAAACGCTGTCCGGTCTGGGTGTCTTCTATCTGGAGAGCATTACGTCGACGGTCGGTGAGGAGCCAACCGGCCCCGCCGGCCCTCTGCCCTAGCGGTCCGGGCACCTAGAGGCTGGTCATCCTGGTTCGAGTCCCAATCCCGACGACCGTTGCTGTGTGTCACCCCCCCCCCCCCCCCCCCATCTCTGTCCCACACAGAAGCTTTCTCAGTCTTATCATACTCTGTACATGTAAAGACTCAGTCTGATGATACTGTACATGTAAAGACTCAGTCTGATGATACTGTACATGTAAAGACTCAGTCTTATCATACTCTGTACATGTAAAGACTCAGTCTTATCATACACTGTACATGTAAAGACTCAGTCTTATCATACTGTACATGTAAAGACTCAGTCTTATCATACTGTACATGTAAAGACTCAGTCTTATCATACTGTACATGTAAATACTCAGTCTTATCATACTGTACATGTAAAGACTCAGTCTTATCATACTGTACATGTAAAGACTCAGTCTTATCATACTCTGTACATGTAAAGACTCAGTCTTATCATACACTGTACATGTAAAGACTCAGTCTTATCATACACTGTACATGTAAAGACTCAGTCTTATCATACTGTACATGTAAAGACTCAGTCTTATCATACTGTACATGTAAAGACTCAGTCTTATCATACTGTACATGTAAATACTCAGTCTTATCATACTGTACATGTAAAGACTCAGTCTTATCATACTGTACATGTAAAGACTCAGTCTTATCATACTCTGTACATGTAAAGACTCAGTCTTATCATACTGTACATGTAAATACTCAGTCTTATCATACACTGTACATGTAAAGACTCAGTCTTATCATACTGTACATGTAAAGACTCAGTCTTATCATACTGTACATGTAAAGACTCAGTCTTATCATACTGTACATGTAAAGACTCAGTCTTATCATACTGTACATGTAAAGACTCAGTCTTATCATACTCTGTACATGTAAAGACTCAGTCTTATCATACTGTACATGTAAAGACTCAGTCTTATCATACTCTGTACATGTAAAGACTCAGTCTTAGCATACTCTGTACATGTAAAGACTCAGTCTTATCATACTGTACATGTAAAGACTCAGTCTGATCATACTGTACATGTAAAGACTCAGTCTTATCATACTGTACATGTAAAGACTCAGTCTTATCATACTGTACATGTAAAGACTCAGTCTGATCATACTGTACATGTAAAGACTCAGTCTTATCATACTGTACATGTAAAGACTCAGTCTTATCATACTGTACATGTAAAGACTCAGTCTTATCATACTGTACATGTAAAGACTCAGTCTTATCATACTGTACATGTAAAGACTCAGTCTGATCATACACTGTACATGTAAAGACTCAGTCTTATCATACTGTACATGTAAAGACTCAGTCTTATCATACTGTACATGTAAAGACTCAGTCTTATCATACTGTACATGTAAAGACTCAGTCTTATCATACTGTACATGTAAAGACTCAGTCTTATCATACTGTACATGTAAAGACTCAGTCTTATCATACTGTACATGTAAAGACTCAGTCTGATCATACTGTACATGTAAAGACTCAGTCTTATCATACTGTACATGTAAAGACTCAGTCTTATCATACTGTACATGTAAAGACTCAGTCTTATCATACTCTGTACATGTAAAGACTCAGTCTTAGCATACACTGTACATGTAAAGACTCAGTCTTATCATACTCTGTACATGTAAAGACTCAGTCCGCTCCTCGCAGTCCCTTGGAGCCATGCAACGTAATCAGATTCTGACCTTGCATACCCTGGACACTGAATGTACAGCTGTCACTTTATAGGTATATTCAGTGATTGTATTTCATTCAAATAAAAATATAATTGGTACATTTTCCATTCATTCTCCTCACTAGAATGTGTGCTGACCATATAAGGACTTCCACCATGGCCCGTGTTACAAGCATAGCTAGATTTGGTTTTCAGAGGTGGCCAGCCAGTCCTCGACCAATCAGGGTAGAGTATGGCCGTAGTTATGTTATGATGTTTAGTTATGATAGTCAACATAAAGGTTTTGAGAACCACAGTCGGTCTGAATTAAGAACGTCTGCTAAATGCCTAGATTGTAAACTACTGAACTCATAAAATGCCACAGTCTGGTAGTAAATCAGTATCATACATATCCTGAAGCTGGAGACGTAGGCCTACCGATATTCAGTGATTGGGTCTAATGATCAAAACGAGAACATTATAATGGTGTAAAATATCAATAAGAAATTTAACATTTCCACGCTGTAAGGCCAGTAAGGGACAAGAAGACCCCCGGCCACTTTCATTATCACTGAATACACCTTTAAGACTGCAAGCTTTGGCTACACCTGATCCAGCCCGGGAAAAAGAGTTGTAGAGGCCCTCATTGCAGCGCTATAGAGAGAGATCTCTCTCTATAGCGCTGCTGCTACTCAAAGATTTGCCATTTCAGATCATGACAAAGTGACAAGCCAGTGGGCCAATTACATGAGTTATATTTCGTCGTTGTCGGGTGGAAACCTTGTACGTCCAAAACCATTTGTTTTGTATTTATCATTTTAAAAAATGATTTAAACTAGTGAAAACAGCCGATCTACAAGCACAGGTGCGAGGCGTTCCGCGAGGCGTTGTGTGCTTGTAGATCTGCTGTTTTCACTACTTTTGTGCAACGGCCTTATATAATGAAGCAGGGCTTTGCTTTGCGAAAAAATGTATACATTTTAAACTTGGAGATACAAGGTTTCTGTCCGACAGTGACGATTTACTTTGTTGGCCGCCCAGCCCCCAAAATGGAACGAAGGCCGACATTTTATTTTATTTTTTTGCCTAATGGCCGGGCTGGACCGGCCGGCAATGAACCGGCCGTTCGGGAGTTGTCCCGCTTTTCCCAATGGCCAGCACGTCCCTGCTTTAATGACTTGTTCCAAGTAGGGATAGAAATCGGAATCGGCCAATATCAAAAATCGGTATCAAACCGGCCGAATCGGTGACATAAATACCGGTTTTATGCCAATTGTGTCTATGGCACTGCACAGCATGATGCTCTGGTCCTGTGACTAAAGTAAACATTAGAAAGTAGCAGCCAGTCTACCTAGTGGCAGCCTACAGTATACAGATGGTGCTGATTACCTTTGCAATGTAAGGATATATTCCATAATCCTGTGTCAACATTGTCTCCAAAAAGAAGGGGGAAAAAAAGCATGCGTCACCTGCTTTCCTCCTGCCTAGTCCAGACGGTCATATTAGACTGGATATTGTCTGTGATTTTGGATATTGTACTATTGTGATTGATTTGGCATTAGTGTTCTTCTAGCTTATTGGTACTCACATTGAAGTATGTCTTGTAGGCCTACTTGGCCTGAAAAAAAGGGTATTGGAGCAACCCTATTTTCTAGTTCTTAGCTAAAGAAATCGGTATCGGAAAAATCGGTTTTGGCAGGTCAGACCTTCATAAAACCGGTGGATCGGTATTGGCCAAGAATTTTGCAATCGGTCCATCTCTAGTTCCTAGCTCTCTTGTCTAACAGTGACGTATCCTTGATTTGAGCTTCTAATTACACTGGACTTTCGATTCACTATTTCTTGTCAGTCTGGACATTATTAGTTTTTGAACTTTGAGGCTTTGCCCTTGTATTTTGAGTTTGGGTCTTTAGGCCTTGTTGCCTTTCTGTATGTGGTCTTGTATTTTGGTTTCACTGTCGTGCTTTTGGTTTTGCCTTTTTTTTGTAGTTTAGTACCCAGTGTTTCCTGACTGCCCCTGTAGTTGTGAGTGATGGGCAGTAGCTAGCTAGATAGATACCTTTATTATCCCACGGGGGAAATTCAGTTGCCCAGAGGCAGCACAGCAGTTAAGGTTACAAGTTACAGAGAAGTAAGAAAAAGAAAAAGAGTACTGTAGTGTACAGTCCAAAGAGCAAGCACAAAAAAAGATAAATAAAACATAAAGTGTCGAAAGCTATTGCAAAAAAAGAAGAATATATACATAAAGTGACCACGAAACATTCAACGCTCATAAGTGACACGTCACAGACACACAAAAAAGCTAAACTCAAAGCATAACTTAGCAAACAGTGCCAAACAAAAGAGTGCACATAACAGTCACTGCTTGTCAATGCAGTCATGCAACACAATGAAAATATTAACTTTTTTCTCTCAAAGGAAGTTATTTTAAGTGTTTTAAATTGTATATTTTGGTTAAAGAGGGTTATTATAACATATTAAGGCCTACATGGCTTACTAGCCAGGGATCCTTTTAATGGTTGTAATACCCTCTCTCTCCAGTAGAGGGTGGTAGAGTTTAATGATGTGTAATTCCCTCTGTCTCCAGTAGAGGCGGTGGTGGAGTTCGACTACGAGTCCCAGCAGGAGGACGAGCTCAGCCTGGCGGTGGGTGATGTCATCAGGAACATCCGTCGGGACGACGGCGGCTGGTGGGAGGGGGAGCTGCAGGGGAGGCGGGGCCTGTTCCCAGACAACTTCGTCAGGGTGAGTAGCTGTCAATCATCACCACTAGGGCTGTCACAATTATTACATAATCGCAGGCAATAGAGACTCGACTCGAGTCGCAAATTTGACAACTTGCAACTCGACTCGGACTTGAGGGCAAAAAACTTGAAACTCGACTGGACTTGACTTGGAAGACAAATGACTCCAGACTCGACTCGACTCGACTCGACTTGAGACACGCTGACTCGGACGACTTGTAGCATGTTGTTGTTTTTTCATTGTAGGCTGTTTTTTTTTTTTCATGCGGATATCATTCTAATATGACCGGCAGGGCGGTCGTTAACGTCAACGCTACGCCACTCACTAAAACAGTCGTGAGCGCCACGCTATAGGTTCACACTTTTATTGATTGATTGATTGATTGTCATGATCTGGTGTAGCGGTGGTGAGGACCCAAATACAGAACTCAAAGTAAAGGCAGGAAACCACGGAGGACAGCTTAACGAAGACTTTACTTAACTTAAATCATAAACACAAGCACACAGAGGAAACAAACACTACAGTACAACACACCCAACGGAGGAACAGACAGAAATACAATGATCCAGCACAGAGAGCAGGTACAAGCATGATTAAATAGTCTCTGGACAAGTTGTCATCAGGCAACAGCTCACAGCTGTGGAGCCGGGAGGAGTTCAGGTTGTCAATCAGGTACTCACAGGAGGGGAGGGGGCGAGCAAAGTGTGGTAGAAACATGGGACGGGCAAGGGCCAGGCCCAGACTGTGACATTGATTGATTGATTGATTGGAGACAGGCATTTAAGGGACTAAAGCGAGAGCACAAGCACGGAAGCAGCCAAACACTGATCAGTGGGCACCAACAACCTTGTGACTCGACTCGACGCGACGCGACTCGACTTGACTTGACTTGACTTGACTCAACTTGCCCACAACAGAAAAACTTGAGACTTGCTACTCGACTTGGACTCGGATCAGAGGGACTTGTCTGCATAATCGTCTAATCGCAATTATTTGACATAATCAAAATTATTTGACATAATCGCAATTATTTTGTGATAATCGTCATAATCGTTTCCATGTTGACACATGTTTATATATGTTTTTTTTTAAATAGTGGAAATAGCAGATCTACAAGCTCACACGGCGCGTTGTGAGCTTGTAGATCGGCTATTTCCACTATCAATGTTCTTTTTAAAGTGTGAATTTGTCAAATATGTCCTTCATTTCTTGGTATATTTAGGTTATGTGTCATATCTGCCATGTGCAACTTCAAAGCCTAAAAGCCAAACGGAAATGTAATTGTCAACGACAAAAACACTGTTAAATTGTTAATCGCAATTATTTGAGTGACAATAATCATTGTGTAAAATGTCATAATCTTGACAGCCCTAACTGGAGTCCCACAGGGCTGCATGCTAGTCTATTTAAACATTAATAGATTTCATAGACTTGTTTGACAGCACTATCAGACACGTGCACACATAGACATCAAAGGGGGCTTGAGCCCCTGCCCTTTTATCCGTCTGTTAAAAAGTGTCCTCTCCAGACCATGAATGCAGTTTTCACTATGGTGAAAGAAATGCAAACGCCCCCTCTTTCCATGCCATACCTGAAGGCAGCATTCAAGAGAATTGCCTTGTCCAAACTCTCCTGAACTTGAATGCAGCATCTTATGTTGAAAGAATTGCCCTCTCTGTGTAGAAATCCATGCTGTTTTGCCACATCTCCACTATTCACTTGATTATGATTAGTTCACCGGCTGTCAGTCTGTCAGTCACACGTCACATTTTTTCCCTTCTCATATCTCCGCCACCGTTGCCCCCATCCATGCCAAAATTTGGACACACACTCCTTGCCTGCCAAACCACAACCCCCACCCCTCAATTCTCACATGGCCCTCTTCTAGCGCCACCATGAGGCAGATTCTTGCAAAACACATTTATGGACACTGCTCCTACAAATTCTGCCCTAAAATCACGCAAATCGGTACACAGTATGTCTACACTCATCTCATCAACATGGATCTGTCCCATATAGCGCCACCATCAGAATTTGCCCTAAAATCACGCTGCGACCTGGCGGTCGCTTATCTCCCGATTAGGGAGTCTTACTGGTCATGCTTAGTTCAGCTGCGACGTGTTGTGAGCTTGGAGGTCTGCTATTTTTAATGTTTCCACCAAAAGTCCCTTTTAGAAATGTCAGCCCCTGCCTCTCTAACATTCTCTGCACGTCCCTGTGCACTATCATCAGTTCATGTTGGATTCCTGTTTAAACCGGACCTTTCACTCTGTACTTGGTCTGGTCTTTTGTCCCCTCTACGTCACCAAAACCTCTTTGCCGAAAACAGACCATCTACGGCGTTGTGAGCTTGTAGATCTGCTCTTTTCAAATACCCAAGGTATAGAATAGGGCTAAAGTGCATTAATGTATGTTTTATATGGATTCCTGTTTAAACCTGTAAGTAGTAAACCTGACCTTTGACACTGTACTTGGTCTGGTCTTTTTCCCCCTCTACATTACCAAACCTCTTTAACAAAAACAGACGATCTACAAGCTTGTAGATCTGCTGTTTTCGGCCTATCAGAATAGGGACGCTATAGGGTTCAAGTGGTTTAAATGTTTGCACGGATTAAAGTTCAACTGTGTGTGTGTGTGTGTGTGTGTGTGTGTGTGTGTGTGTGTGTGTGTGTGTGTGTGTGTGTGTGTGTGTGTGTGTGTGTGTGTGCGTGCGTGCGTGCGTGCGGACCAGAGGGAAGTGTGCACTTCCTCCCCCGACCAGCAGAGGAAGTAACGTGTTGACACCATCGTAAAGGTCAACACAGGACATTTAAACCTGCAGAACAAGAAAAGCCTCTATTGGTTTAACTATTTCACTGACTCAGGGGTCCTCAACGTTTTCAAACCGAGGACCCCTTAGCTGAGAGAGAGATGAAGCAGGGACCCCTTAGCTGAGAGAGAGATGAAGCAGGGACCCCTTAGAGAGAGATGAAGCAGGGACCCCTTAGCTGAGAGAGAGATGGAGCAGGGACCCCTTAGCTGAGAGAGAGATGATGAAGCAGGGCCGGGCTCAATTTGTCACGTATATGTCGGGTTTCAGGCTGGGTCGGGCTTTTATAATCCGGTAGGCAAGCGCAGCGCGGTATCATGATGTCTCTGTGACTGTGTAACAGTGTTGATTTCGTCGACTAAAACTATGACGAAAAAGTTTTGTCGACTGCGTTTTTTTTCACTGACGAAAACGAAATAAAAACTAAATAAAAACTAAGCTGTGATGACTTAAACTAAGACTAAATATATTGACAATTTCGTCAACAAAATAAAAACTAGACTAAAACGTTAGGGAGGGACTAGTGGAGAAGAGAGTCATTTTATGTTTGGTTGCTCTCAGGTGTTGTTTGCTGAAAATAGCCGATCTACAAGCTCACAACGCGTCACGCGTTGTGAGCTTGCAGATCTGCTATTTTCAGCACACAACCAAGTGTAAAATCAGTCATTACGATGCCATCAAGGCCTGCCAAAAGTTGACTAAATCAACTGAAGATTTAGTTGCTAAAAATCTTATGATATTTAGTCGACTAAAATTAGACTAAAACTAACACTTTTCAGGTGACTAAATTATGACTAAAACTAAATTACATTTTATTCAAAAGACTATGACTAAAACTAAATCAAAATTTGTTGTCAAAAACAACACTGCTGTGTAAGCTGCACGCTCATAACTATCGCTGCGCTGCTGCTGCTGCTGCTGCTGCTGCGCAACTTTCAGACAGTTGAGCGTGTGAGTGTGCTCCCGTGTGACTGTGTGTGTGTGTGTGTGTGTGTGTGTGTGTGGCGGTGGCTGCTGTAGCAGAGCATAGCGGAGGAGATCGTTGAAACCATTCACAGACACTTTTGTATATCCTAATAATATCATAGACGTAGTGTGAATGTTGTAGCTATAACAGCCTGTACGCCTGCTGCCTGATTTAGAGGCTCCGATGTTTATTTGTTCCATAAGGTAATTAGGATGGTAAATGGTGCATTTATATAGCGCTTTTTGTGCATTACATTCACCCATTCACACACACATTCATACACCGGTGGCGGAGGAAACCATGCAAGGCACCAACCTGCTCACCGGGAGCAACTAGGGGTTCAGAGTCTTGCTCAAGGACTCTTCGACATTAACTCAGGGGGAGCCCGGATTCGAACTGGGAACCCTTCGTGCTCTAATAACGGTTTCTCTACCCCTGAGCTGTGCCGCCCCATAGGATAGGACAGTGCTGCTACAATGTCTTTTATATATAAAGACATTTGGAAAATGGTGGAATGACTCTGTTCTTAACAAATCACCAATATTGTATGAGAAAAAAGGCTGCTGCCGTCTGCATCAACTAAGCTAGTTTAGAATGTCGGTCTTCGGGCTGGGACGGTCTCC
>NC_137828.1:2108522-2123522 GCF_963921795.1 Nannobrachium achirus
TGTGTGTGTGTGTGTGTGTGTGTGTGTGTGTATATGGTGAATTTATACAGCGCTTTTATCCAAGGCGCTTTACAGAGATTGTGCATTACTTTCACCCATTCACACACACATTAATTACATTCACCCATTAACACACACATTCATTACATTCACACACACATTCATTACATTCACCACACACACACACACACACACACACACACACACACACACACACACACACACACACACACACACACACACACACACACACACACACACACTCACACTCACTCTCATACAGTGATGTCAGAGGAAACCATGCTTGGCACCAACCTGCTCATCAGGAGCAGTTAGGGGTTCAGAGTCTTGCTCAAGGACTCTTCCACACTAAACACCTTTGCAGACAGGCACGATTTTTTGCACGGAAAAAAAGGACGATTTCATTTTTTATAAAGAAAGCAATGATTCTCTATGACCTCATGCACACTGGCTCCGAATTTACAGTGGCTGCGGCCGTGCGTTTTTCCCCCCAAAACGAACCCTGTTGGATTTGTGCGTCTTTTTGCATGCAGTAAAAACTCATCACTCCTTTTATGACTCCTTTTGGGATCTGCAGTGTGGATTCCTCACAGCATTGCACACCAAATACAATGTGTTTTAATCATGCAGCAAACGTAAAGAAACGCAACGGTCCTGTGTGCAAAGTCCTTAACTCAGGGGGAGCCCGGGATCGAACTGGGAACCCTTCGTGCTCTAATGATGGTTTCTCTACCCCTGAGCTATGCTGCCCGTGTGTGTGTGTGTGTGTGCTGGGAACCCTTCGTGCTCTAATGATGGTTTCTCTACCCCTGAGCTATGCTGCCCGTGTGTGAGTGTGTGTGTAACGGAGGTGATCCGAACCTCCCCACCCGGCTTCGAACCCAGGTCTCCCACGCAGAAGTCCAATATCTTAACCACTAGACCAAAGAGACATCTCTTTGGTCCAGGGGAGATACTAGACTTTTGAGGCTTCAAGGCTGGGGCTGCGACTCTCTCCGTCACGTGTGTGTGTGTGTGTGTGTGTGTGTGTGTGTGTGTGTGTGTGTGTGTGTGTGTGTGTGTGTGTGTGTGTGTGTGTGTGTGTGTGTGTGTGTGTGTGTGTGTGTGTGTGTGCCCGCAGGGCAGTTTTTAGCTATAGGCGGTATAGGCGGCCGCCTAGAGCGCCACAACCTAGAGGGGGCGCCGAAATGGAGGGAGTGGACCCAAACCGGCCCCAAACCGACTAAAATCACAGCAAACCCCGCAAGAAATCGGGATTAGCAGGTTTTTTCCACTTGCGCACGCGAGTGGAGAGAGGCGCATTTGAGAGCACTCGCCAAGAGCGCTGATCAGACGCGCTACGGCCCTGTGTGTGTGTGCGTGCGTGTTTGTATGTCTAGCTATCTTTCTGCATGTCTGTCTGTCTGTCTGTGTCGCTCTGGCTGTTTGAAGGTCTGTGTCTCTCTTTGTGACTCATTGTCCTCTCTCACACACACACACACACACACACACACACACACACACACACACACACACACACACACACACACACACACACGCACAGTGTCTCCTCAGAGTCTTGTGATTTCTTTTAGGTGTCATGAGGTCTCGGTCACATCCATCTGGTTAGAGACAGATCAAATGAGTTGTGAGGTCAGGTCCCCTCTGCGCTTAGTCTCGCGTAGCCAGACAACTATTCCACAATCTCTGAATGCTATACAGAGTCTGGAACGGCAGCTCCCGAACGGCGAGTAACGCAAGTAGTCGCTGCTGCACTGAACTGTAGTCCCATTGGAAACATAACAGAAACACAATAGCTCAGACAAAGTCATTCCAATGAACTGTAGTCCCATTGGAAACATAACAGAAACACACTAGCACAGACAGAGTCATTATAATGAACTGTAGTCCCATTGGAAACACTAGAAGCTGGGCCGCCCTTCGGGCGGCCCAGCATCTAGTCGGCGACCTGGCCAACTCGGAACAATGTAAATAGGGAATGAATGCCCCGCCCTTTAATGCAAACCCCATTATACCTGTTTTCATAGGACCCGTTTTGACCATCTGTCTGCCTGTGTCCATTTATGCCCATATATGGAGATATCTGTATCTGTCTGTCTGTCGGCGTCCATTTTATGTCCATAAATGGAGATCACTGCAGTTATAGTTCTGGGTCCATTTTATGCCCATATATGCCCATATATGGAGATATCTGTCTATCTGCGGCCATTTTATGCCCATATATGGAGATCTCTGTATCTGTCTGTCTGTGTCCCTTTTATGCCCGTATATGGAGATCTTTGTGATTCTGCGTCCACTGTATGCCCATATATGCCATATATGGAGATATCTGTTTATCTGCGTCCATTTTATGCCCATATATGAGATCTCTGTCGCTTTTTCAAACAGATGGTCAAAACGGGTCCTATGACAACAGGTATAATGGGGTTTGCATTAAAGGGGGAACCGGCACTGTGTCTGCAACACAGTCGGAGGCACAGACAGATACAGAGATCTCCATAATGGGAATAAAGGGACACAGCCAAACAGATGGAGGAGGAGACAAACTTAATGAAAACCCCATTATACCTGTTGTCATAGGACCCGTTTTGACCATCTGTTTGCCTGTGTCCATTTATGCCCATATGGAGATATCTGTATATGTCTGTCTGCGTCCACTTTATGCCCATATATGGAGATCTTTGACCATCTGTTTGCCTGTGTCCATTTATGCCCATATATGGAGATATCTGTATCTGTCTGCATCCATTTTATGCCCATATATGGAGATCTATGCAGACACAGTGCCAGTTCCGGAAAATCCTGATGTCAGACATCAGAATCCGAACCTTTCATGCTGGTCGGGTCGAGTCGAGGCCGAGCACTGCACTACCTGCTGCGGTGGGGAACGCGCGTGCCGAATTTGAAATAGGGAATGAATGCCCCACCCTTTAATGCAAACCCCATGAATGCCCCACCCTTTAATGCAAACCCCAATATACCTGTTGTCATAGGACCCGTTTTGACCATCTGTTTGTCTTTGTCCACTTATGCCCATATATGAAGATCTCTGCACACACCCGGTTGCGGAAAACTCTGATGTCAGACATCAGCTCCGCATACAGGCATTCATTTTATTCCCATATATGGAGAACGCGCGTGCCGGTGGGACGAACGGTTCTCGAGATACGCGGATTACATACATACATACACACTCACAGAGATTTTTTGTTGACTCATGTGGCGTACGTGATGTCAGAGCCTTTTATGAGGTGATGTCACATTGAGTCAGCGCTTGCGCCGATTTCCTCCGGAACAGCCTGATGTCAACAATCAGCCCGCATAAGGAGATTCCGAACATTTCGTGCCGGTTCGGGAAAACCGTGCGTCGGGTCGGGTCGAGGCCCGGCACTGCACTCCGTGCCGCGGCGGGGAACGCGCGTGCCGAATCTGAAGCCGGTGGGACGAACGGTTCTCGAGATACGCGGATTACAGACACACAGACAGACACGCAGAGACTTCTCGCATTTATAGATAGATAACAGAAGCACACTAGCACAGACAGAGTCATTATAATGAACTGTAGTCCCATTGGAAACATAACAGAAACACAATAGCTCAGACAGAGTCATTCTAATGAACTGTAGTCCCATTGGAAACATAACAGAAACGCACTAGCTCAGACAAAGTCATTCGAGTTATGAGTGTATAGTTTAAGAAAACGTTTGAAAACATCATGGAAGTAACACCAATAACACCAGAGAAAGACCAAATAACGCCCCCAGAAATATTGAAAGGAGACATAACGCTTCCAGTAGGATATGTTATTATTGCTACTGCACCAAGGGAGCGGTTGCGTCACATCCGCTTTATCTCGCACTCATCGTTTCTATTTCCGTTTTCCAGACTGTTGCCCAAATCGCAGAGGCAACATTCTGGCCATGCGAGACTACCCTGCGCTCAAACACCAGGCATGCACACATAAGCCCCTTTTCCACTGACATGGCCCAACACCACACCACACCACTCCGCCCACTTGTGCCAGGTTTTCCATTAAAAGGACCTGGGTAGAGTGGTGTGAAAGTGATACTAAACGTGGTACTAAAAAGTAATGAATCTAGAGTAGGTCTGAGCTAGGCCAAACAGGGCCAAACACTTCATAATGACTGATCACTCAATGACTTTTCATTTAGACCACCAGGATATAGTTGTAATACATGATAATAGATTCTATTGTGTTATAATCTATTATAGTGTATTTTAATTAGGATAGTTGTATATGATAATAGATAATTAATAATAATAATAATTGTCCACATACTGACAGAACCCTCGCTAAAAACCCCAGGACAGCGATCCACTCGTCCTAGACTCTTCTCTAAACTGTGGAATAAACTCCCTAGCTTCCACCGTGGTCTGAAGACTCACCTCTTCAGACTCCAGTCCACCTAAGGGGTCCGCTCACTATCCCGACGGGCCGCTGTTCTGACTAGCGACGGCAGGTTAGTTACTGAGGTATTACTGAGGTTAAAGCTATACTATTGCTTTTTACGGACGTTTTTCGCCCGGGGTCGCCGCGGAGGGGTATAACGTAATTTTCCAAGAGCGTATGTATTCATTTGGAGAGTGAGAGGTTAAGAATCCTTCACCATCGTAAACACTGGTTGCTGAGGGAGACTACTTCCTGAAGAGACGCGGATTGGCCGGTAGTGTATCACGTGTGTATGATCTGCGATGTGATTGGCCAACGTATACACAACATATACAGATGATGCAAATGACGTAATTTTGCCGGGAAAGCCCGCCCCTGTCACGGTTAGGTAGAAAACATATAAAGAAAAGGCTTTTGGGGCTGAAATGAACAGAGTGGGGGTTCTAAAACTTTAGCGATTTAATAGTTAGGACCATTTTAAGATACGTTTTATAAAAAAAGTTACATAGTATAACTTCAAGTTTAGGGTTAGGGATAGAGTTAGGGTTAGTTTTAGTGTCGGAATGCCGGCCCGTCGGCACACTGATGCGGACCCTCCACCTAAGCCCATAGCACTTGCCGTACAGCACTCGCCTATCCTCGACCCTCAATGTCCCTCAATTTTCCAGCTACTGTTTGATTTCATATTGCACAGCACTAAGAACAGTGCACTACTTTGTTTGAAGGCAAGTTGAGGCCACAATGAACATAATTATGCCTGTCAACATTTCTAAACATATCGTGTTTTATTGTTCCGCTACATTTCATAATTGTTGTCGCACCACACTCATCCAAAAACAATTATTTTATCCACTCTCTCTCTCTCTCTCTCTCTCTCTCTCTCTCTCTCTCTCTCGCTCTCTCTCTCTCTCTCTCTCTCTCTCTCTCTCTCTCTCTCTCGCTCGCTCGCTCTCTCTCTCTCTCTCTCTCTCTCTCTCTCTCTCTCTCTCTCTCTCAGGAGATCAAGAAAGAGGGGAAGAGAGACGGAGGGAAAACGACCGGAGCCCCGCCCCTCCAATCAGACCTGTCCAATGGCAGAGCCAGCCCCGTGTCGGAGCCCAGCCTACGAGCCAGCAAGAGAGGTGCACACACACACACACACACACACACACACACACACACACACACACACACACACACACACACACACACGCACAAACGCACACACACACGCACGCACGCACGCACACACGCACGCACGCACGCACGCACGCACGCACGCACACACTCGCAGAACCATCGATAAAAGCCCCAGGACAAAAATCCACTCGTCCGAGACAGTTTGCCCTCCTGGCCCCCAAGCTGTGGAATAAACTCCCTGTCGCACTTAGAACAACGGACTCACTCGCTAGCTTTCACCGTGGACTGAAGACTCACCTTTTCAGACTCCACCTAAACCCTTAGCACTATTGTAAAAATCAATGACCATACATGAAGCTAGTTAGCATTTGTTTTTAGTTTTTTTTTTTTTAGAATCTTTTATTTTTACTGATTATATTGTTTATTTAGATTGATATTCCTATGCATTTGTTATATTGTTGTTGATGTTCTGACATGTTATCTTGTTTATTATAGTGATTATCTGCTTTTTTGTAAGTCGCTTTGGATTAAAAGCGTCTGCTAAATGCCTAAACTGTAAACTGTAACACACACACACACACACACACACACACACACACACACACACACACACACACACACACACACACACACACACACACACACACACACACACACACACACACACACACACAGAACATGTGAGTCAGGTGACACCAGCCTCACCTCTCTCTCCACAAACACATTATAATTTGTGCAGCAGTGACACCTGGTGGAGGAAAGAGGAACAGCAGCAGCTGTGATGTTGCCTTGCATCTCAGTAATGACCTGGTTAATTATGACTGATTCATTGTTATGAAATCATTAATAATGCATTAATAAAGATGAGGGGGGAAAAAAAGTATTTTTAAACATTTCTAAAATAGCCTGATCTACAAACTGACAGCGATGCTTTGTGAGTTTGTAGATCAGCGGCTTTCAAAGTGGGGTTCGGAGAAAATATACAGTGGTGGAAAAAGTACTCACATTCTTAACTTAAGTAAAAGTATCAATACTGCAATGTGGAAATACTCTGTTACAAGTAAAAGTCTGGAATTCAAAATGTACTTGAGTAAAAGTACGAAAGTATAGGCATCAAAATGTACTTTAAGTACCAAAAGTAAAAGTACAAAATGTTTGAAAATAGCAGATCTACAAGCACACAACACGTTGCGACGCGTTGTGAGCTTGTAGATCTGCTATTTTCAAATAGCCATGGTATGAAACATGGCTAATGTGGTTCATGTATGTTTTAAAATATTATAACTAAGTAGCTAGTAACAAAGTAGCTAGTAACTAAAGTTTTCAAATAAATGTAGTGGATTAAAAGTGCAATATTTTGATCCGAGGTGTAGTGGAGTAGAAGTAAAAGTATTGGAAATTGGAAATACTCAAGTAAAGTGCAAATACTTCAAAATTGTACTTAAGTACATGTACTTAGTTACTTCACAACACTGAAAATATAACGTCTAGAAAAATGCTGCAGTCCAAAGGTCTCTATTTGGACGGATGAAAACATGAATGACCAAACAGCACTGTTATGATTGACAGGGAAGGCCCTGGATCCAATGAATGCGGTGGGGGAACATGTCCTTGATCCCACACAAATGAAGCACTGGATGTGAAAGTGATGAAAAAAAAAACATCACGAGGATGCAACTGGGACGTATCATCAGTGATGTAGCCTGGGGTCGACGGGTGTTTCGGGTCTCGCAACATCATACACCCTCGCCCAGGTGACCCAGCCGGGGTTGATCAAGTCCCGACTTACGTCCCAGTAGCTATCCACGATCAGTCCTATTAGGGAAAGACCAGGGTCACTCGATGTGCTGCACCGGAACTACTCTGCCGGGATTGGGGGCAGCGCCACTCTGGCGCATGGAAGAACTAAGCTCTATGGGTTGACTCCTGGCCGGGCTCCTCCTACGTCTCACCAGGTCCTCTCCTGCTCTCACCAGGTTCAGAACCTGTGCGTTGCACCAGACTCCCGATCCAAACATTCCATTCAGCTGCTGCAGGTGGTTGGGCCGCAAGGGTTGGCCCACGGTAGTACTGCAAGCTCCACTTGGGCAAGGTGGTGCTGCAGGCTCCGCTTGCGGCTTGAATGGCCCTTCTAAAGGCGAATATGTTCTTCCACGGAACAGTGCACTAATCCAGTGTTTCTCAACCACTGTGCCTGGGGACCTTTGGTGTGCCCCTGAGAAGGGTCAAGTGTGCCCCTTGAAATCGTTGTGAGCTTGTAGATCTGCTATTTTCAGCATGCAACCAGCATGCAACCAAGTGTCATTACGATGCCATCAAGGCCTGCCAAAATACATTTTAGTTGACTAAATCAACTGTAGATTTAGTCAACTAAAATCTCATGATATTTAGTTGACTAAAGTTAGATTAAAACTCAAACTTTTCAGGAGACTAAATTATGACTAAAACTAAATGACATTTTATTCAAAAGCCAGTATTGTATTTATCATTTTAAAAAATGATTCAAACTAGTGAAAACAGCCGATCTACAAGCAGTAGATCGCTTGTAGATCGTCTGTTTTCACTACTGTTGTGCGACAGCCTTGTATGATACACCCCCGTATTATGTTGGTGTGCCCATGGATTCATGGGACATGAAAAGTGTGCCCATGCAGAAAAAAGGTTGAGAAACACTGCACTAATTCAGTGGTTCTCAACCTTTTCAGGCTGTGACCCCCAAAATGATCATATTTTAACTGGGGACCCCCCCCCACCCTGACGAGCACTAAGATTTGAGGCACTACATTTTGTATAACACGGTTCTATTGTGAAAATAGCAGATCTACATGCTCACAACGCCTTGCATTGCGAGGCGTTGTGAGCATGTAGATCTGCTATTTTCACAATGTCTGCCTCTAATATTTGACAATTTGGCCAATGTTTAATTTGTCATTTTAGAGGTATTAAAACGTCCTTAAATTGCCAGTTTAGAAATGTGCAGATACCCTCTATACACTTAAAGGTGATACACTTTTGAAAAGAAAGTGTATTTTTTGCTTCAAAAACGGCCATCAATGACGTCAGCGACGTCAGCAAATCTGGACAGCCTGTTTTGAGAACCCGTGGGATACTTTTAACTTCCGCCTTCCCAAAACCAGAGAAAGACACAACGGTCTGAAATGGGACTTTGTGAGGATAGAAGGTGCTAGTGGGACCCCAAAAAAATGTTTTAAAATAGGAAAAGTGAAATTTCAATTTCAAACAAACCAACTTTATGTTGGTTTGTTTACTGTTGAGAGAGAAAACAATGTTGCACATTAAGTTAATTATCTGGGGACCCCCCCCAAAATAATTTGTGGACCCCTCTGGGGGTCCCGACCCACAGGTTGAGAACCACTGCTCTGAATGACAGCATGATGATGCGTCAATCAGTTTCTGAGAAGTCGGAGATGAAGAATTTCCACAGAAAATCACAGAAGAGGAAATGACGGGCTAGCGCAGGGTTACGCAAACAGCAACAATGTCCAGTTGATAATGTGACTGAGCATGACACTGGGCAGTCATTTTGGAAGCCACTACTTTAGACCACAGCTGAAATTATTATTATTATTTTTTTTCCACTAAAATGTGATAAAGCCACAAAAGCATTTCATAAATATCAGGCTACATTTCACTTAAACGCCAGAGCTTAACTCTGCATGTAAAAAAATTAATGTGAGAGATCATGCAGGTCATTATTGCAGGTTAGAAATGTATTTAAAACTTGAATATCACAAAAGTAATATTTCAGCATGGCATCATTCCATAAGCCATATCTTCAAAACTGTTTGGTCAATCTCCACAACCAATATATCATTTTGTAGCTATGATTCCCAGCTTTTCAAATGAAAATTAAAAAGAAAAAAAAAAGAAAAAAGAAAATCATAATTCAATGACTAGCCGTCAGCCGTGCTGGGACACAAATGACAACATTAACACTGTTATACTTAAAGGAGGACTTCACCACTTTTCAACCTGTCTTCATATAATAAGTCCTCACTGTTCATGATAAAATAGCACAATTATTTTCTACTCAGTCCGGGTCTCATAGGAGAGTTGTGGGCGGGTCAAATCCATCCACCAGTGACATCATCGATTGACAGATGTTTCTTTTAACCTTAACCTCAGTAAAACTAACCCTAACCCTAACCCCAGGGACGTGCTGGCCATTGGGAAAAGCGGGACAACTCCCAAACGTCTGGTTCATTGCCGGCCGGTCCAGGCCGGCCATTAGGAAAAAAAATTAAACAAAATGTCGGCCTTCGTTCCATTCAATTGGGGGCTGGGCGGCCAACAAAGTAAATCGTCACTGTCGGGCAGAAACCTCGTATCTCCAAGTTTCAAATTTGTAGATTTGTTCGCAAAACAAAGCCCTGCTTCATCATACAAGGCTGTCGCACTAAAGAGTGAAAACAGCAGATCTACAAGCACACAACGCGGTGTTGTGTGCTTGTAGATCGGCTGTTTTCACTAGTTTAGATCATTTTTAAAATGATAAATACAAAACAAACGGTTTTGGACATACAAGGTTCTCAATTTCACTGAAACTAAAAAAAAAAATCACACCCGTGTGAACTGAGCGGTGGTTTACCCACCAACCCCCCGCCCCCTCCCCCCCCCCTCCCCCCTTCCCCTCGGGCCGCAAAAGTCTAGAGTTCAGACCGCTTTTTTGGAAAAAAATAAAGTTTTTGGGCGTGCTCAAACAACAGTAATAACTGCGTATTACCTTACTGTACTTTACTGTACTGTATACTGTACCTAACTGTACTGTATACTGTACTCTACTGTACCTAACTGTACTGTACTATTCTGTGTTCTATATCTATGAATTCTATGTGTTCTAGATCTATGAATTCTGTCATCAGGTCTAAAGTGAATGACACAATAGGCTGGCCGGCTATATGGAACCGGAGGAAGTTCATCAGTACACATGAGTAGCAGCTGGGTAGACACACCCATCTAGTCTAATAACAACACTGCCCTTTTAAAAAGATCAGAAGATCTCGGCTAGTGACAATTTTAGAAACCGTTAAAGGGGAAGACCACCTATTTTCAATATTGAACTATGTCATTAATATACCTTAGAGGAGTTGTGTGGAAATAGAAAAAAAGTTCCCCCTCTTCTGTGTTGCCTAGAACTGGAGGATTGATTTGGGGTTTGTATTGTAAAGTACAATGGTGTGATGTCATCAAGTTGTACTTTACAATACAAACCCCAAAATCAATCCTCCAGTTCTAGGAAACACAGAAGGGGGGGAACTTTTTTTCTATTTCCACACAACTCCTCTAAGGTATATTAATGACATAGTTCAATATTGAAAATGGGTGGTCTTCCCCTTTAATCAGTATAGCCTGGTTAAAGCTATAAAATAGTCAAACAAAGTAAACAAAATAACGTGTAGAAAAACCCTCAGTATACGCCTAAAGAAAAGACCAAAACAAAAAAATATAAACAAGTACACAAAATGTAGTCAAATGAGTAAAGGTAATAATAAAAGACAGTAACATCAGAAAAAACAACACATTATGTACACACAAATAGAACAATTATAAAATAATTATATAAAGATGAAGGAAAACATGTAAAAAAAAAAAGGCTTGATGATGATGATGATGTCACGTGCTTACACAATGTAAACGTATGTTTTCTCATGCATTCCATTGAATTAAATTGAATTGTGTGTGTGTGTGTGTGTGTGTGTGTGTGTGTGTGTGTGTGTGTGTGTGTGTGTGTGTGTGTGTGTGTGTGTGTGTGTGTGTGTGCGTGCGTGCGTGCGTGCGTGCGTGCGTGCGTGCGTGCGTGCGTGCGTGCGTGCGTGCGTGCGTGCGTGCGTGCGTGCGTGCGTGCGTGCGTGCGTGCGCGCGCGCGCGCGCGCGTGTGCGTGTGTGTGTCCAGCCTCACAGATCCGGCGGCGTCGTTGTAAAGCAGCGTTCAGCTACCTTCCTCAGAACGAAGACGAGCTGGAGCTGAAGATAGGAGACATCATAGACATCACCTCTGAGGTGCACGCACACACACACACACTGAGGATAGTGAGGTGCACGCACACACACACACACTGAGGATAGTGAGGTGCACGCACACACACACACACTGAAGATAGGAGACATCATAGACATCACCGCTGAGGTGCACGCACACACACACACACACTGAAGATAGGAGACATGGGCAGGGGTGCCCAGACTTTTTTTGACATGAGATCTACTTTTAAAATGACTAGCTCAACATGATCTACACATCCAACATGTTTTAGCTGAGGGCCTGAGGGGGGCTTTGGAATAGCAGCACTGGTGTTACATTTTAGACAAACACTTAAAGGGATATTTCACTTTCAAAAAAGCTTTTTGTCATTGTATTGTCTAATCAGGCTCTTGAGAACACCCTCGACATTTTTTTCAGTATTTAGATATTTGATAATTCATTTCCCCCCTTCCAGGACCTTCCTTTACAAACCTATTATAACTTCAAACTCCATTTTAACCACGATAGATTCAATGTCTTTTTTCTGGTGACTCCTGACACCCTCCGAATACGTGAGCAGGCCATGTTTTTTCAATAACTTTTTTCATTTATTTTTTATAATCTTTTATTGTATTTAAAAATTTTCATTTCCCCAAAAGATTAATATAAATAAATGAAAAATGTTATCGAAAAAACACGGCCTGCTCACATATTCGGAGGGTGTCAGGAGTCACCAGAAAAAAGACAGTCGTTTTCATTGAATCTATCTATCATGGTTAAAATGGAGTTTGAAGTTATAATGGGTTTGAGGGGGAAAATGGGGGGAAATTAATATCAAATATCTAAATACCGAATGAAGAAATTCAAAAACTGTCCTGGGTGTTGATTTAAAATCACCTAAACCACAGAGCAGCAGCAGTGGCTGTAATTTCAGTTCATTATTACTAGCCTATGAATTAATTCATTATTACTAGCCTATATATAAAAAATATGTGCCCCCTCAACATTTTCAACACCCCTTAGTCATTTCATCCTGCAGCCGGGCCTGACCCGACCCGACTTTTAGGGTAGGGTCCTAAAATACATATATTCAAATATTTGCACACATTTTCACGACTTTTTCAAAAATAGCAGATCTACAAGCTCGCAGCGCGGCACTTGGTGCCGCGCTGCGAGCTTGTAGATCTGCTATTTGTCCCTGGTTAAAGCATTCAATACTTCTAGGCCCTAAATGGGTTAATTGTGTGTGTGTGTGCGTGTGCGTGTGTGTGTGCGTGTGCGTGTGCGTGCGTGCGTGCGTGCGTGTGTGTGTGTGTGCGTGCGTGTGTGTGTGTGTGTGTGTGTGTGTGCGTGTGCAGGTGGAGGAGGGGTGGTTCGAGGGCGTCCTCAACGGGAAGACGGGGATGTTTCCCTCCAACTTCACCAAGGAGATCGTCCTATCAGAGGCCTCGGACACACCCCCTTCTCTGGACACGCCCCCGTCGCTGGACACACCCACCTCCCAGGAGGAGCAACACAGCAGCCGCACCAGTGAGTCACATGACGATCAGCAGCCAATCAGGTCACAGCCAGGGACCAGTGAGTCACAGAGATTTAACCCATTTAGGCCTAGAATTATTGAATGCTTTAACCTGTGAAAAAGCTTGTAGATCTGCTATTTTTGAAAAATCTTGAACATTTTAATTTTGACCCGATTCTATAAGTGTCTTTTGAATCCTTCTAAGGATTATTTGAAAAACCTGTTTTTCTGTCAGCAATCTGGCCAGCCATCGTCAAAGAAAAGGTCCTTTTCACTTAACACAAACTCTGCCATCAAAATACCCCTTTGTACCCCTTCCCTGCCATGCCCGTAGAACCCGTAAATGTAATAAAAATTAATTAAAAAACATTTTTTTATCGAAGCGCAACTAAAATAGGCCGGAACTAATGCTCCGTGATCGGTTTCTACACGGACACATTATTGAGCGGACAACTTTAACATTGGAGTCCCTGAACCGGAAGCGGAAGTCCGTCCTCTATTTTGGCCCGTTAACTTTCTGTCTGAACTCCGCGGCTTACAGATGGAGAACTTATTGATCAATTGAAAAAGTTTCAACGGATTTGAAAAGCTGATGGAATACGCGAACACACGATGCATAGCAGTGTCCGATCACACACGATGGGAACTAGACGAGCGCCCACGTTAACAGGTAGGAGAAGCCGGCAGTGAAAGACATAGAGAAATTAACAGGCTTTACGGCCGTAAACTACGAATGAGTTAACTGGAGCTCAGTTAGTCTGTTCTTGAGAGACTACTATGTCAGTGGTTCTCAAACCTTTTCATGTGAAGGACCCCCAAAATGATATTTAGTTGGTCCACGGACCCCCATCTCAAAATATTTAGTTCCAGGGACCACCCAGAAGCAAAATTTGAGTTACAAAGGTTTGCTTTGAAAATACATATATTCAAAGATTTGCACACATTTTCACGACTTTTTCAAAAATAGCAGATCTACAAGCTCGCAGCGCGGCACTCGGTGCCACGCTGTGAGCTTGTATATCTGCTGTTTTTCACTGGTTAAAGCATTCAATAATTCTAGGCATAAATCATAAATCACAAGAGACACCTTCGTACCTCCATGACTGCCTGCATAGATAGGTTCCAAACCGCCCACTCAGGTCTTCTACAGGGTTCCCACGGTCATGAAATTCCTGGAAATATTTTGAAATTAGAAAAATATTTTTCCAGTACTGGAAAAGTTTTGGAATTGATCAAGGGTCCTGGAAAAAATAGCTATGCATTGTCTTTGGTTATTGATTTTGTTAATACCTCTGAAATGACAAATTAAACATTGGCCAAATTGTCAAATTATTAGAGGCAGAAATTGTGAAAATAGCCGATCTACATGCTCACAACGCCTCCTCAACTCTTAGTGCTCGTCAGGGTGGGGGGGTCCCCAGTTAAAATATGATTATTTTGGGGGTCACGGCCTGAAAAGGTTGAGAACCACTGGCATACACTGCCTGTCTTTGGGCATTGTGCATAGGGGTAAGCAACTCGTTGTTGAGCTGGATTATTGTTATATAGTCCTGGAAATTGGGTGAAAAGTTTTGGAAAAGTTTTGGAAATTAATTGGTAAAGATGTGTGGGAACCCTGCCTCTAGTGCAGAGCTTCTCCATGTGCCGACAGTGACAATGACATAAAATACGGTGAAGCAGCTTTCTGCTTCTACAGACCGACAGCTTGGAATAAACTCCCACTACACCTATAAGACAGGCAGCCTCTGAGGACAGCTTTAAAGCACAGCTCAAGACCTGTTTCTATACTCTTGCTTTTAGCTGAATGTTTAAATCCCTGTGCTGCTATTGACGTCCGCACTGTTCTGAAAATGTTTTTTTTTCTTTTAGTCCTTACTGAATATGGGAAATGGGACAGATCCATGATGATGACATGACTGTAGAGATACTGTGTACCGCTTTGCCTGA
>NC_137828.1:2131022-2148522 GCF_963921795.1 Nannobrachium achirus
ACAGTGATGATTGCGACCGTCAGGTCGCAGTTACTATCAAAACCTCGACCAGCTGTCTGTCAGTCAGTCAGTCTGTTTGTCACACGTCACACTTTTGCCCTGCTCATATCTCCGCAACCGTTGCCCACATTCAGGCCGATTTTTTCAAACACATTTTTGGACACTGCTCCTACACATTTTGCCCTAAAATCACACTGCGACCTGACGGTCGCTTATCTCCCGATTAGGGAGTCTTACTGGTATATTCCATTCCATCTCGTTCCAACTTTGTCACCCAAGGCCTAACTCACAGTGTGTGTGTGTGTGTGTGTGTGTGTGTGTGTGTGTGTGTGTGTGTGTGTGTGTGTGTGTGTGTGTGTGTGTGTGTGTGTGTGTGTGTGTGTGTGTGTGTGCGTGCGTGCGTGCGTGCGTGCGTGCGTGCGTGCGTGCGTGTGTGTGTATGTGTTAATGAGTCAGAGGAAGTTGTTCTCCCCTGAGGCTTTCACAGCTGGATCCAGATGTTCCTCTGATGTTCCTTCTTTATGCTCTTGTTGTACCAGAACCATACAGATGTTGTCACAACAGAACATGCAACATCATTAGGCTACATGTCACTGACATTTACACCAGGGGTTTTCAAAGTGGGTGACGGGGCACCCTGGGGTGCCGCGACGGCAGTCCAGGGGTGCCGCGAGATAATTTGATAATATATTTGGAATTTATTTGGACACTTGAAAAAATATTGTTTAGTATAATTTTAAACTTGAAGTACAACATTATTTTCAGTCAGTTCTAACCAAAATGGCTGTTATCTCAACGTTTTCCTCATATCATAATCACTAAAATATTGTCACTGTCGGGCGGAAACCTCGTATCTCCAAGTTTCAAATGTGTACGTCTTTTGGTAAAGCAAAGCCCTGCTTCATCATACAAGACCGTCGCGCAAAACTAGTGAAAACAGCCGATCTACAAGCACACAACTTGTGTGCTTGTAGATCTGCTGTTTTCACTACGGTAGTTTAGTACATTTTATAGATGATAAATACAAAACGAACAGTTTTGGACATACAAGGTTTCCACCCGACAACGACAATATGTTATAAATATAAGGTGCTGGGATTGAAAATGATAATGTAGTTTCCGGATTAAAAGTAGTTTCTCTTAATGCCTCCCCCTGGCCAGCCGGGGCGCCTGATGGAGGGGAAAGGAACTGGTTGGAATAACGTGTTCCTTCCACGCGCTACGTCCATCCCGGGGAAAATCCCCCGTCAGGTGAAAAGAAACAACTTGGACTACTCATGCATTGAAGGAAGCATGAGGTCAGTCTGTTGTCTCCCCAGGCGCGGCAGAGGGAGAGCAGAGCCCAGGATTACATAGGCAATTGGCACTGGGTGAAAAAATGGGTTGCAAAATCGTGGGATAAAAATTAATAAAAAAAAAAAAGTAGTTTCTCGGATTAAAAAAAATATTCATGGGGTGCCCTGAGACAAAAAGGTTTTTGGAACCCCTGATGTACACAATGCTATAATAGTTGTGTCTGTAGTTCACATTTTTGCGACCGTCAGGTCGCACTTACTATCAAAACCTCCACAAACTGTGAGTCAGTCAGTCAGTCTGTCACACGTCACACGTCACACTATTGCCCTGCTCATATCTCCGCAACCGTTGCCCCGATCCATGCCAAATTTTGCACACACACTCCTTACCTGCCAAATCACAACCTCCAACCAACAATTCACACATGACCCTCTTCTAGCGCCACCCTGAGGCCGATTCTTGCAAAACACATTTTTGGACACAGCTCCTACAATTTTTGCCCTAAAATCACGCAAATCGGTACACAGTATGTCTACACTCATGTCATCAACATGGATCTGTCCCATATAGCGCCACCTTCAGGCCCATTTTTTACAACACATTTTTGGACACTACTCCTACAGATTTTGCCCTAAAATCACGCAAATCGGTACACAGTATGTCTACTACACTCATGTCATAAACATGGATCTGTCCCATATAGCGCCACCTTCAGGCCCATTTTTACAACACATTTTTGGACACTACTCCTACACATTTTGCCCTAAAATCACGCTGCTATCTCCCGATTAGGGAGTCTTACTGGTACTATGAAACCGGCATATCCTGTCCGTCAGTCAGTCAGTCAGTCAGTCAGTCAGTCACTGAGTAGGTAACACTTCAATGTCTACAGCTGACCTGTTGTTGTGACATCACATTGTTGACGCATTGACCAAGACAGTCTGTTCTGGCAACCATACTGTATATGGAGATCAATATTCCGTCCTTGTCCCATTTATGCCCATGTATGGAGATCCCTGATGTCATCAATAATAAGCCCATATCTGGTAATGTCCATATACCAGTAAGACTCCCTAATCGGGAGATAAGCGACCGTCAGGTCGCATACACAAACTTTAGAAGGCAATGGTAGCCAATCAGGAGGGAATATGGGAAATGGGACAGATCCATGTTGATGACATGACTGTAGAGATACTGTGTACCGCTTTGCGTGATCTTAGGGCAAAATCTGTAGGAGCAGTGTCCAAAAATGTGTTTAGCAAGAATCGGCCTCACGGTGGCGCTAGAAGAGGGCCATGTGAGAAATGAGGGGTGGAGGTTGTTGTTTGGCAGCCAAGGAGGGAGTGTGCAAAGTTTGTCATGGATCGGGGCAACGATGGCGGGGATATGAGTAGGGGAAAAGTGTGACGTAACGTGTGACTGACAGACTGACTGCCCATATATGGTCGCTCCATATATGGCCGAGACAGCATTCACAACACTGACCTCATCAAACACTGGATGGTCAATACAGTATATCCATACATGGATATACTGTAGCTGACCTGTTCTGACATCACAGTGATGACTGGACCAGCATAGCAGTAGAGCTATGCCAACTCAACCATGAAAGTTTGTTTGACAGGGACAGTACTCATTAATGGACATGTCAGTTTTCACTTCAATGTAAATGAGCCAGAGTTCATCTGTAGTCCCTGGACCTTAGTGGTGACCAACCCCCCAATCCAACCCTTGATGCTGAGTGCCAAGCAGGGAGGCATTGGGTCCTATTTTTATAGTCTTTGGTATGACCCGGCCGGGGAATTGAACCCCCGACCTCCCAGTCTCAGGGTGGACACTTTAACCACAAGGCCACTGAGCTGGTGGTGTGCATGCACTCATGCATGCACATGCCCTTAGGGCCCTTAGGGCATCTTTACTGGTGTTTACTAAGTTAAAGACATGTTATTTATCGCGAGAGGCCGTATCACGATACATCACAATATCGATATATTGGCACGTAAGTTTCTACTACGGCAACGTGAGGCGGGACTACGGCTGCTATGACGCAATCGCCGTTGCGGTCAAAATCGTTAAGCAAAGAGCCGTCGGCGACGGGGGCGGCATAGCTCAGGGGTAGAGAAACCGTTATTAGAGCACGAAGGGTTCCCGAAGGGTTCCCAATTCGAATCCGGGCTCCCCCTGAGTTAATGTGGAAGGGTCCTTGAGCAAGACTCTGAACCCCTAGTTGCTCCCGGTGAGCAGGTTGGTGCCTTGCATGGTTTCCTCTGACATCACTGTATGAATGTGTGTGTGAATGGGTGAAAGTATTGAATGTGTGTGTGTGTGTGTGTGTGTGTGTGTGTGTGTGTGTGTGTGTGTGTGTGTGTGTGTGTGTGTGTGTGTGTGTGTGTGTGTGTGTGTGTGTGTGTGTGTGTGTGTGAATGAGTGAATGTAATGCACAATCTATGTAAAGCGCCTTGGATAAAAGCGCTATATAAATGCACCATTTACCATTTACCATTTACCTCTATCACTGAAGGCTTTGGTTCCCATGGCGACGTGACTATGGAGCAGCCGTTTTAGGCGCAACGTGTAAAGGGACCTTCTGGCGTAGTCCAGACGGCTGCTGCGGTGGCAGGTTTATCTATCGAGCACTGATCATTTCCGGTTACCGTTGTCATCTGCCGTCGCCGTACAAAGCTTAAATAGCCTAGTGTTGGAGAGGCAGGGGCTGAAATGTCTAAAAAGGCCAGACCTGCAACGCGTTGTGAGCTTGGAGGTCGGCTATTTCCGGTGCTTGACACTAGGGGTGGCTCGGTATCAACATTTTGTTATCGCGGTTACCGTCCTCCCATTTACCGCCGGTATTGCGGTAATTACCGCACCCCCGTATCTATTAATTAAGGTTCGGCGATAAGACAAAATATTCCTATCATCTGCCCAAAATTCGTCTCTCCACGGTCTTATAAGCCCGACTGCTCGAGTTCCCCGTACAGCACTGGCTTTTGAAAGTAGCAGATCTACAAGCTCACAACGCGTCGCGTTCGCAACGCGTTCTGAGCTTGTAGATCTTTGCAGTGTCGGGTTACTATAGTAACGTAGGCTACAGAGGCGTCAATTGGGTATGGCAAGCTATGGCACCTGCCATACCTAGGCTACAGGGGGAAATAATAAAATGTACTTTCATCGTGCCTGTTGCTAAGGTATGGCAACATGACTGGTGTCTGTCATGTTGCCATACCTTAGCTTTTTCTGAACTGACGCCACTGGTAGGCTACTGGGGCTTCAGACATTGCACGCTGTTTGTGAACAAACCAGATGAGACGGGTATAGTGATTGTGTACGGTCTGTGATTATGCAAACTCACGTCTCAAATCGCATTGATTGAGTGGTGATATAAACAAAAACTTGACAGAAAAGGTTGTAGTCGAACAACGACGGGCACACGCGCTACTGTAAAAGTACTCACGTCTAGCGCTGGTTTCATTTTCGGTTTTAGTCCGTATGAATAAAAAAGAAACGGCCACGAGGTATGTATAAACATACTTGTGTGAGTTGTGTCGTGTGGATTATGGAGAAAGTTTAACGCAGTGCTGAGGCTACGAGGCTAGTGCACTGCTCCAGTGTCTACTGTGTCTCACTCTCTGTCGTCGGAGACTGTGACGGGCCAAGCTTCCAATTGTTCCAAACATGTGGTGCGCGGCCCAGAGCAGAGCGGCATGAAGCGCATGCGGTCCTCGCTTCTCCCCCGTTTTAAAACTTGCTCGTTCTCAATAAAAATAGACTATTTTTTGTCTTTTTTGACCGCGGTAAGGACCCTGACACCGCGGTAGGCCGCGGTATACCGCGATACGGCGGTACGGCGGTTACCGAACCCAGCCCTACTTGACACCACACTGAACCAAGCATAATCAAGTGAATACTGGAGATGTGGCGTAACGGCATGGATTTCTACACAGAGAGGGCAATTCTTTCAACATAAGACGCTGCATTCAAGTTCAGGAGAGTTTGGACAAGGCAATTCTATTGAATGCTGCCTTCAGGTATGGCATGGAAAGAGGGGGCATTTACATTTCTTTCACCATAGTAAAAACTGCATTCATGGTCTGGAGAGGGCACTTTTTAACAGACGGCTAAAAGGGCAGGGGCTCAAGCCCCCTTTGATGTCTATGTGTGCACATGCCTGGCCCGAGTCATCACTGGTGACACCACGTGTGTGTCATTAGCAGAGGTGTAAAGTAACTAAGTAGATTTACTTAAGTACTGTACATAAGTACAACTTTGAGGTATTTGTACTTTACTCGAGTATTTCCAATACTTTTACTTCTACTCCACTACATCTCGGATCCAAATATTGTACTACATTTATTTGAAGACTTGTAGTCACAAGTTACTTTGCAGATATAAATTATAATATTATAAAACATACATTAACCACTTTAGCCCTATTTTATACCTAGGCAATTTGAAAACAGCCGATCTACAAGCTCACAACGCGTCGCAATGCGACGCGTTGTGAGCTTGTAGATCGGCTGTTTTCAAACATTTTGTACTAAAGTGCATTTTGATGCCAATACTTTTGTACTTTTACTCGAGTACATTTTGAACTTTTGACTTCTACTTGTAACAGAGTATTTCTACATTGCAATAAGGACACTTTTACTCAAGTAAAACATTTGAGTACTTTTTCCCACCACATGTGTGCATGTGTGTCATTAGACAGACAGACAGACAGACAGAAGGGGAGGAGCTGAAGTTATGAGTCGACTTTTTTTGCTGCTCAACAGAGCGTGTGTGTGTTGAATACAGACCTACTACTGTGTGTGTGTGTGTGTGTGTGTGTGTGTGTGTGTGTGTGTGTGTGTGTGTGTGTTTCCTGTGAGAGAGCCACCCTCCGTTCCACAAACACAACCCAGAGACGCACACACACTCCTGAAGTTAACACAACGCCCCCTTTAACACGCACACAAGCACACATGTGTGCGCGCACGCACACATAATTTCTTCCACTGTACTGTACTCTACTGTAGGTACTTAGGCAGTAAAACTGTGGTGTTAATTTGTGAAACATTATGCTACTGTAAATGAACTCTTTTCTTTAGACTTTAGAACAAGGGTCTTCAACAGGGGGTCCGGGACCCCTAGGGGGTCCTCAGAGTTACTACAGGGGGTCCTCCAAATCTTTGTGTGATAGAAACCTGAGGGGCTCCGGTCCGGTATACTTTGGGTGCATTCGGAAATGTGTGGCTTATTTACCAACGACCAGGAGAGATGATCAGAGGAGCAGAGTTTTTACCACTACCGTTGTTACATGGACTGAAGTATGGATAGAGTTTCTCAGTGAAGGAGCAGCCAGTGAAAGAGTAGAGGTGAACTCTGGCCTCCACATCATAAAAGGAGACCAGACCCTCCTCATAATCCACAAACACTCCCACTGTCTGGAGCTCCTCTCTTACAGGGAGGAGGACAGCAGGGCCAGCAAGAGCCTTGTAACGTCCATCCCTCAACCATATAGTCCAGTAACCATTGTTGGGGTTCAGTGTGATCTGTCCCTTCCTGTTGATGGACTCTCTGGCCACTCCTAAATCCCAGTCAGTCTTCTAGATACCCCCCGCTACCTCTTCTAGATACCCCCCCCCCCCCCCGCTGTCTGTCTCTCTCTCTCTCTCTCTCTCTCTCTCTCTCTCTCTCTCTCTCTCTCTCTCTCTCTCTCTCTCTCTCTCTCTCTCTCTCTCAGGGATGTGCTGGGCCCCTGATTCAGCCTGGGAAAAAAGTTGTAGAGGCCCTCATTGCGCGCTATAGAGAGAGATCTCTCTCTATAGCGCTGCTGCTACTCAAAGATTTGCCATTTCAGATCATGACAAGTGACAAGCCAGTGGGCCAATTACTGTACATGAGTTATATTTCGTCGTTGTCGGGTGGAAACCTTGTATGTCCAAAACCGTTTGTTTTGTATTTATCATTTTAAAAATGATTCACACTAGTGAAAACAGCCGATCTACAAGCACACAACGCCTCGCGGACTTTTGTGCAAAAAGTTACATTTTTACTTTTGTGAAAACAGTTAAAAAAAAATCCTAATGGCCGGCCTGGACCGGCCGGGAATGAACCGGGCGTTCGGGAGTTGTCCCGCTTTTCCCAATGGCCAGCACGTCCCTGCTCTCTCTCACCAGAGCCCATTAACGCCAGTACTTTTGTAATGGATGTGTTGTTGTCATTGCTGTGTGTGTGCGTGTGCGTGTGTGTGCGTGCACTGCTGTGGATCATAGTCGCTGTTATAAATCACTCACTCTTTTCCCCTCCCCCCAACACTCAACACGCACCCACACGCACACGCACAAGTACATGCACATGCACACACGGGGGAAATCTTGACATTTCTACGTTTCATTCGTTCGACTAGGTTTTAGGGTTAGGTTTAGGCATAGTTTTACTGAGGTTAGGGTTTGGGTTAGGTTTAGGCATAGTTTTACTGAGGTTAGGGTTTGGGTTTAGGTTTAGGCATAGTTTTACTGAGGTTAGGGTTTGGGTTAGGTTTAGGCATAGTTTTACTGAGGTTAGGGTTTGGGTTAGGTTTAGGCATAGTTTTACTGAGGTTAGGGTTTGGGTTAGGTTTAGGCATAGTTTTACTGAGGTTAGGGGTTGGGTTAGGTTTAGGCATAGTTTTACTGAGGTTAGGGGTTGGGTTAGGTTTAGGCATAGTTTTACTGAGGTTAGGGTTTGGGTTAGGTTTAGGCATAGTTTTACTGAGGTTAGGGTTTGGTTTAGGTTTAGGCATAGTTTTACTGAGGTTAGGGTTTGGGTTAGGTTTAGGCATAGTCACCCATGCCAGCAGGGTTAGCATTTCACCCGCGTTGAACAGATGGAGCTAACATAATCCCTTTTATGCCCATAAATGGAGATCCCTGATGTCATCAATATCAAGCCCATATCTAACAGGACTTCATATGGGAATGCCCATATATGGAGACCACATCGGCCACACATGCCACACTAACAGAATCCACATATGGCCAAGACAGATGGCCAAGACAGCCCATATCTGTGTGTGCCTTGTTTTACAGACAGGGATCCCCATATATGGGCATGAAACGGATCATACGTATGATGTCAGAAGTCATAAACGTCATAGGACTTTCACATAACAAACAACTGAGTGTGCATGTTTGGGCTCTCACAGCATATCTCCATATACAGTATGGATCTCCATATATGGGTACCAGGGGTCTCCATAAATGGGTAACTGGCCGGATGGCCAAGACATGGTGCGACCTCGCCCTTTAGGTCGCTTGTCGCCCTGTCTGACAAGGAAAAGCCATAAACTTTGATGAGGCAGAATTGTGCTTCTAAAAACATGTTTTTTTCTTTTAGCATTTTTTCATTTTCTATTAGGGCATTAACGAAAAAGACGACAAGTCGACTCAGTCGACTTCATTACACAAGTTGACTCCCACCAGAGAAAGTTGAAAGTCGAAGTAAAAAAGAAAAAGAAATAAATAAAAATTGTCAATTTGGACAATATTGAATTTGCCATATTGACTGCCACCTTTAAAAACCGACTTACCAGTTCCCTGCCACACACTTTTTACACTTTTTTTTCTCTCCTAATTCTGTGTTGGTGTGAGAATGTCAAACCATGCACCATATGAAAGATGAGAGTCTCTAGACACACTTCATCGGCCACCAGCAACAAAGGGTTAATGGTTTTGGTCCAGATCACGTGGCACCGCTGCTTTGACTGTGATTGGCTGGGGGAGGCTGGGTCTTTCCTGCAATGAGAGCCCTTGTGTAACCGATCTGGTCACACGATTGGTCCAGCGTGGGTCACATGACACAGTCTAAGATGGCCACTAGCACTACACAGAGTGAAGAACATGAAAACATTTATTTTTTGTCATGTTTTGGCTGTAAAAGACCAATGTTTTTTAGAAAATGGAGATTTCTTTTTGGGGATATAATGCATTGTAATCGAATCGCAGACTTTTACCGATTCACACGGGACCGGATCGACGTACTGTAAGTAATCAATGTAAAATTATTAATTATGATAAAATTACAACTCGGTCAACTCGGGCGGTGGCATGAGTAGACACCGGGTCCAGCTTGTGCAACTCGGGCCGGGGCAGTCATTGTGTTAAAAAGTCCTTGAATTGTCACTTTAGAAATGTGAAGATACCCTCTATACAGTTAAACTTTATGTTGGTTTGTTTACAGTTGAGTGAGAAAAACAATGTTGTACATTAAGTTAATCATCTGGGGACCGGACCCCCCAAAATAATTGGGTGGTCGTGTGTGATGTGATGACGTCATCAAACGATAAAGTCGACTTCAACACAACTTTTTACTGAGTCGAGTCGACTTGCAAAAATCAGAAGTCGTTAATGCCCTATAGTTTTTATTGTTGTTATGCAGCACCTTGGTCAACGTTGTTTTAATGTGTGCTCTATGAATGCTGTTGGATTGGACTGGAAAAGCCTTGACAGAATCAACGGTTTACGCCTTCTTCTTTCACGCCATGTGACCTTCAACTATTGTTCTTGGTGTTTTTACTCATCATCTGATAAAACCCTTCAGCCAATCAGACAACACGATACCTTGATATTGTGATGTCATCCTTTTCCTCCTCTCTGATTGGCTCCCCCAGTAGAGTCAATGGCAACCACAATTGCATCGTTCTAGTCTCTCATTGGTCAGTGTTTGACGTCGTTCTAGTCTCTCATTGGTCAGTATTTGACAGGTCTATCTAGTCTCTCATTGGTCAGTATTCAGGAACGACCAGTTAAGAGGCAGCTGTGTGCTTTTTCACTCTGAACTCTGAAGGAAAACTTTCAGAAAAGCAGCAGTTGCTAACGTAACGTTGCTATTGAAAGGAGATGTAATTCATAGCATTGGCCTTCCTGCTGTTAGTTTACACGTTGATGCGTGTGTGTGTAACAATAAACCCCAAAGGACCTATCAAGCCGCAAATGGTGCATTTTGTTATCATTGATTGATTGATTGATTGAAGACTTTATTGTCACTTTGCATAGGAAAAGGTACAGTTTCATGACGGTACAGTTCACTGGTAGGCCTACAAGGTTGTTAGGGGTCCCGCCTGTGACCCCAAGAATGTGGCACCCCGGTCCTTTGGAACCCTATGCACTGTATCTACTGAATAGAGAGAGAGAGAGACATGCTTTTGCACACGGTTGCTCTGTGTTTGTGCAGCTCGACAAGATGGCCTTGAACAGCGCAGCTGGCCAACGCTAACGAGCTGTTATCTTTTATCTGTCAACATGAGATATGACATTCTGGGGGAGAGCGGGTTTCCCAGAGACTTCTAAAACGAGAGCGGACACTCCCCAATCTCGTATGAATAGGGGAGTCCTAGCCTGACCTTGACTGTCTGATTTTGCAAAGATGTGCGTGTTAGTGCATGTACGTGTGCAAGCGCGTGTCAGTGTGTGTGTGCTAAACTGAAGTTCTGTGTGTGTATTCCTATTGAGATGATGCAGCGCAACGCCCTATAAAAGAGCGTGTCTCAGTGCCTCAGAGCACCACTTGTTGTCTTAGAGTGAGAGAGTTGTTGTAGCTATTCTCCAGCCCCTTCGGGGGCTGGAAGGAAGCCTACCTTTTGTACTTAGTGCAATTTTTGCACCACTTGTTCCTGTACTTAGAGAGACTTTGACTCTGTTAGATTCTCTGTTTTTAGTACTTATATTGTACTTCTCTTTATTATTTTCATTGCCAGTTACTGTATTGGTGGTTTTATATTTTGTAACTGTTTTTACCACTAAAGCTTTTTTATTATTCACTTTTATCTGGTGTCTGTCTGAAGTCATTTTTTAAGAGTTTACAACTTTTTAAGGTTTGACTTTCTCTCCTTCCCTACGGGGAAGGCTGCACTCATGGGAGAGAGGTTTTGAACACCTCCAGGGCACTCGAAGTAACTTCTGGCTGTGGAGCTGATTTAGACTTTTGGTAAGAATCAACCAGAGTGTTTTCTTAAATTAAAAGTCTTTTCACCTTATCAGAGGCTGACGCTGCGCGGGCAGGTGTCAGTTGGGTATGCTCGGCGGACAATAAAGTACAAATCCCTTCACCCTAACCGGACGGACAGTTTGTCCGCAGTGGGCTCTTTGTACCAATAAGTCGAGCTGCCTCCCTCCATAAACAGCCCTTGGCGAGAGCTACAAGGTTTCAGACTCATACTTTCATTGTCTTTGTGGTTTGCATTCTCCATCCAGACTTATAGTCTACATTTCTAAGGGAAGGTGTATATCCTGGTCTATAAAATAAATAGTTGCTGTAGAAAGTAATAATATTCAACAGTTTAAAGAGGGTCTCATTGATAGCTCAGCCTTCATACAGAGAAGTGTATATGTATATACAGTAATAGTAGGTTTATGCAAATGAGAAAGGTTATGACACCTGTTTGTGTTAACTTAAAGGTATAGTGTAGTGTTAGTGATAGTGTTTTTGTTAAAAAAGATCTGGTAACTTGGTGGGTTTAGCACCCCACTGGGGGTTCCGGACGGCGTCGGGGTTTACCCTAAGAGGTGAAGGGGTATTCAGTAACTCGGAGCTCATTACAAAGGTCAACTAAAAGGAGATCCTAGAAAAGACTAAGCTTATTTCCACAGGAAACCATTGAAGTATCTCATATAACATTGAATGACAGACGGATAGAACACAGTACTCTGCAGTAGATATAGTAAAAAACGTATACAGTAGGTAAATACAGAGAAGGGTCAGGGGAGGCTGGGCTAGGTTTGTTATTGCCAGTTGCGGATGGGTGAAGCGCTCGAGACACCGCCTCGAAAACCAACCAATCAAAACACCGCACTGACGCACCACACCGCCAAACCCCATTTTCTGAGTAGTGTTGTTCAGTGCGCGCACTCAGCACACCCGGTGCGCTGCGCACTGGATTTCCGAACGACATGGCACACCAGAGCGCTGAGTGTGCATTTCGAACGCACCCTTTGACTCCACGTCTTCCTTCTCCCCCTGCAGGCCCAGGTTGGTAAGACAGCTGCCGTCGCCCCGGAAACCATGAAGGCCGAACCCGACAACAAAGTGAAAGGTAAAGGTTGGGATTTCTGTTTAACTCATTTACTGCCATGAAAAAAAGTTTTTTTTTTTTTACTTAACTAACCCGACTCTAAATCTAATCTTTTAATTGTGATGCATATGTACTGTATGTGACTTGTAATGGTCCGTCCAAAAGTATTTGTCAGGAGATTTAGTCAGCCGTTGGGTGTTTTAACTCATTTGCCGTCTTTTAACTGTTCTGCTGCCGTTGACAGTCCTCACCGTCATTGAAAGGGTTAATACCATGGCGCCGTTGACGGTGAGGACTGTCAATCTTACTGTATATACAGTAAAGATATTATTACTTACTGTACGTCGCTCCGGTCCCGCCCGCATCGGTAATGTCCGCGATTTGTTTACAACGCACGTCGGGCGTGCACGCGAAGTGAAGCTCCTCCATAGTAAATCCATTGAGAGGCCCATGAAGAAACTTCAATAACTCATAAAAGACATTTGTATACAAAGAGGGGTCTCCACTCTGCACACTCTAGACTCGGGATGGGCGCAGCCATGTTTCCCTTCTGGACCCACACTGTCATGTGACTAGATGACGTAATCGTTGCCGTCAAGTGATAATCCAAAAAAACAAAAACAACCCCCTTCCAGCCCTTCAAAATAATAGCGGCGGCCTATGGAGGAAACGGCGTGGCACCGAGGCACCAAGCAAACCTTCAGATTAAGAGGCAGTAGTTGTGTTAAACATCGACTCAAAGGGCTGCCGCGTCATCCTTACCTTTTAACGCGGGGACATCCGTGCACGTGCACATCACGCACCATCTGTGCATGGATCATGTGCCAGGCATGTGTACACCCGATCACAGCTTTCAAATTAAAAAAAGCTTGGACTCCCCTGGACGAAAAGAGGGCCCATAGAAACTCTAAAGGTTGAATCTGAGGGCTTCCATGAGTCTCAGTTTGTGTCTGGTCTTGCTGTTGACTACAGAATGGAGCACATCTTCTCCTCTCTGGGGTGGGGACCCCTGTGTGTGTGTACAGATGGTGTATCTGGGGACCCCTGTGTGTCTGGGGACCCCCGTGTGTCTGTACAGATGGTGCAGAAAGTAAAATACCTCCAAATGAGTCTCAAAGGACCCTATTTTCATCCATGCCTTCCCCCTTATCCCTAAAATTAACTGCCTTTTTTTTTTTTTTTACTATTTAAAAAAAAAAACATTTTTAAATAGTTACCAGTAAGACTCAGGATACAAGTGACCGTCAGGTCAGAAATACTGTGTAGCGCTTTGCGTGTTTTTAGGGCAACATCTGAGTCTGGAGAGATTGTAGTGGTCAGTCTTACTGGTCTGTTAGTCCAGGCGTTTCGAGCAGTATTTTGATGTAATCTTCCACTTTATGAAAGAAGCATGAAATTTGGCACACAGTTAGAACATGCCATATGGAACATTTTTGGCTATAGAGCATCGCAGTTGAAGCCCCACCCCGTCCTCACTCTGGTGTCGGAAGCGTTTTCCGCATTCATTTCTTCCATAGACATTTCATAAAGTATTTATTTAAACGTTTTTAAGCCTTGGACAAAGCCACCTCGGCTGGAGAGGGATCATGTCAATATAAAAAAAAAATGAATGCAAAGATTAATTAGAAAGCTGAAAAAAGGACAGGGTACAAGACTGTGTACATCATTATTTTTAAAATCGCGGAAACTACACTCCCAGAATGCCTAGCGAATGTTGTTGTTGTTTCCTGAAATACAGCCCTTAAATCACGCTCAGTTTAGTTATCCAGGCCAGCATATGGCCTGAAATGTAGTGATTGTCATCTCTGTGGACTCTCTTATCGTCATCTTTAACACAGTGCATCATATCTGTAAAAGAAAGTATTCGCTCACGCAGTTCTGCTGATGTGCAATAATCTGCCGGGCAGACAGGGGGCAGTAAGCTACTTCCGCGGTAACCGCAAGATATGTGAAAGAAGAAGAAGCTAGACCAATCACAGACGTCGTTTTTACGTTTAGCAGCATGGGAAATGCAGTTCTTCTCCGTGCGATCTTGATTAAAACGTGTTTTTACTAAAACTAGAGTGATTGCATACATACTCGGGGGTTCTACAGGAGCATATGGAACCATTTTACAACCACCAGCCTAGTGGTAAGTGTACATTGAATTGCTACGACTTTGTGGCTGATAATGAAAAACCCTACAGTAAATATGAATGGCCAGCTTGCTTCCGACACCTCACTGCGATGCTCTATAGGGACATCACAGATTTGTCTTGGGAAACTTGTGGGAGCCAATCAAAGTTGGGCTCTCATAGACTTTACTATAGAGTAATATAATACAGAAAATGCATATGCTTTAAGTAGCATGTAAGGGTCAAACTAGGTGTTTTTGGGGGATTCTGAATCCAATGCAAACATTTGTTTTGCAGGAAAAACATTCTTTGGGCTAAAAACGGACCCCATAAAACTATGGTTTAGTGATGAGGCATCACTTGTCAAGTTTTGTGGCGGCCGTTTCTCGGAAAGGAATGTTTTTCTTGCAAAACAAATGCTTGCATTGGATTCAGAATCCCGAATAACACTTAGTTTGACCCCTTACATGCTACTTAAGGCATATTTATTTTTTGTATTATTTGACTCTATAGTAAAGCCTATGAGAGCCCAACTTTGATTGGCTCCCACAAGTTTCCCAAGACAAATCTGCGATGGCCCTATAGCCAAACATGTTCCATATGGCATGTTCTAACTGTGTGCCAAATGTCATGCTTCTTTCATAAAGTGCACGATGTTTGCCTGAAACGCTCTGACTATACTATATGTGCTGTGATTGTCTAACTCTGGGGTGGGCAACTTTGATGATGGAGAGGGCCACTATATTTTCACACTCACTCAGCGAGGGCCGCAATGCATTGCATATACAGCTAAAAATAGCAGAAATAGCCGATCTACAAGCTCAAAAGGCGTCGCAGTGCGACACCTTTTGAGCTTGTAGATCGGCTATTTCTGCAATGGAATCCTGAATTATTTGTATCTATTTTTGAATTGGAATCCTGAAAAGTGTTATATAATTTCTTTATTTCAAATGCATTTACATGTTCTTATGTTAACTTTATGAACTTAAATACAAATACATTGTGCATAAAAAAGACTAGTACTAGTCATTAAGCTACTAATATAGACTGAAGTAATTAAAACGGGTCTTGTTTGCATGTTTGGAATTGTAACAGCTGAAATCAGTAATATATCAGTATTTAAATATTAACCTGCGGGCCGCATTAAGTGAAGGTGGGGGCCGCATGTGGCCCCTGGCCGCCAGTTGCCCATATATGGTCTAACTGGTCTTTGTGTCCTGTGCTGTGATTGGCTGACTGGTGCTGTGTTGTGATTGGCCGGTTCCTCCCAGCAGGGCGGGAGCTGTGTAAAGTCCTCTTCCCGTACGACGCGCAGAACGAAGATGAGCTGTCAATCAAAGAGGGCGAGATCGTCGCCATCGTCAGCAAGGTGACCTGATTGTGTGTGTGCGTGTGCGTGCGCGACGCGTGCATGTGCATGTGTGTGCGTGTGCGCGTGCGTGTGTGTTTTTATTTGTGTCTCCTCTCTCTCTCTCTCTCTCTCTAAAGCCCGTATCATAGTCGGGTGTAGTCTTTTCGAGTCTTTTTGAGTCATGAAACTACAACGTTACATCATTCCTCACGGTGGAGAGCTTTCCACCGTGAGTCCCAACACATCTCTCCGTTTTTACTATCAGACAGACAGGCTCTACACCCCGTTCACTGATTGGTCGACCTGAACCGGTCTAGACGGGGTAAAGGACTTCACCGTGGGCCGTGACTATGATGGCCTGCACTTATTTTCTGACTTGAGGTGGAAAGCTTTCCACCTCAAATTTGCGGTGGATATGTCTCCACCATAGACTCTGATACGGGCTTAACTCTCCCTCACTCTCAGCTCAGTTCAACAGGTCTCTTTGCACATCAGACAGAAACTGATCCTCATCCTTACTTTACCACTACTGGATATATATAATAATAAATAATAATAATATAACCCCCCCGGCTCCACCGGGCGCGTCTGGCGTCGCGTCAACGTCAACGTTGGGAACACTCCCGTTTTAATCAATGAAGGGAGCTCCACTGCCGACGGCGACATCAACGTCGCACGCTCCAATGACGGCGTCCAAACTCGAAAATCGCCCCGGTTCAATTTTTTGACGGCGTCCACAACGTCCAGTCATGTATAAAATATGAATAAATGCATTGTAGGCTATATTTAAATGTAGGCTATACTGTACGTGCGTTTCTGCTGTTGGCTATCCATTCACAAGGGTGACTATTAGATCCTAAAAATCCTAGCATATTTTTTTTATGTAATTACAGCGGTCTACTTTGATAAAATGATGTAGGCCTACAACAGGCTATAATCATGACAAAACAAAGTGGTCAGTGGTGCATTGCTGCTCTCTGCTGAACATAGTGTGCTCTATACGTTCACATTCAGGTCACAAATAGTTTTATTCTTGTTTGAAAGTGATTTTCATGTTGTTTTGGAAATGGGCTATATTGGCCATAGAATGAATACCTCACAGTCACAGCCGCTGCGCTGCGGTGGAGCCAGTCGGACGTCAATGAGACGGCGTCATTGACGCCGTCAAGACGCAGAGCAGCGCGACGCCGCCAGTGGAGCCCTGGGGTTACTTTACCACTACTGGATGCCAAGAGTCTGGAAGGAGTGGACCTGGGGTGTCCTGGAAGGAGTGGACCTGGGGTGTCCTGGAAGGAGTGGACCTGGGGTGTCCTGGGTTTTTACTGAACGCTGGAAGTACCTTCGCTGAAAAACCAGGGGCATAGTTCTGCCGATTTAAAATGACTCCAATACGGAACTAAAACTTCCTATGATTGGCCACTAGTTGCGCAAAGAGAATTGTTCTCCAGTGGACCCCATTCATTTTCCCCTTTCACTTTCTAACCTTAATTAACATATTCATGAATACTGTATGGTTCCTATCGCTGGTTAAAAAATGCCTTTCAATAACCATCATATTCGTTTTGTCGAAATGTGGTCCAATTTATTTTAAAATAAATGATAATGTTGCGGGGGGGGGGGGGCGTGGCCAACTAAACTGATAGCAGCCGGCTGTGTTCTTCTTCGTGTGCTGTATTTCGGGAGGCTCCGACCACATTCTCCCATGTATCCCTG
>NC_137828.1:2153522-2163522 GCF_963921795.1 Nannobrachium achirus
CAGGGCTTTGCTTTGCGAAAGAACGTACACATTTGAAACTTGGAGATGCGAGGTTTCTGCCCGACAGTGACGATTTGCTAGAGCTGTTACTAGTGTGAACTCAACAGGCTGACTACTAACACAATCACTTCTTCAGATGTTGGTTTCCTTCCTAGCTTCCTTCCCTCCTAGCTTCCTTCCTTCCTAGCTTCTTTCCTTCCTCGCTGACCTGACAGAGTGGTGTGCCAGGTCCGTTTTCGTCTCAAAACATGTACAAATCAATTAAGGCTGGGACTTTAACTGATTAATTGCGATTAATTAATTACAGAAAATTAACGCGATTTAAAAAATTAACGCATTTTAATCGCACTTAGTTTTTGCACCACAGAACCTTCAGTTTGGGGCATACCGATCATAGCGATGCACCAACCAAGAAGAGACAACAAACGCAAAGGGAGAAGTAGCCGATCAGAGCGCTTTGCTTGGCCCAGTGGATGAGAAATTTAGATTTTAAAAAACTCACTTGTTGATTCACTCGTACAACAAAATGTGTTTTACTTGAAAAAAAAGCTTCTCAGGTTAAATATTGATGTGCGATTAGAATGCGATTAATTGCGATTAATAATCACAGAGCCTGTAATTAATTAGATTAAACATTTTAATCGCATCCCAGCCCTATATCAATATATAAAGTGCTCACCGCATCTACTGATGCGTCCCCTCGACGGCATGTGTTAGTGAGTTAGTCCATGTGTTTCCAAGAAATACATTTTTACTCAAATTTCTCTGAGACTCGCGTTTCCTCGTCGGAATGCTTCCGCCTTCAGAACTACAGAACGAAGTGAACTTATTGATTTGTACATGTTTTGAGGCTAAAATGGACCTTAGGGCTCAACCAAGCAAGAGCGTTCTGACTCCCCTTTATAACTCTTGTAGAGGGTATGTCCCTAAACAAAAGCACTCTACAAGAGTTATGATATTATATATGGCTATAGTTGAGTGTGTGTGTGTTTGTCTGTGTGTGTGTGTGTGCGTGCGTACGTGCATGCGTGCGTGCGTGCGTGTGTGTGTGTAGGTGAGGAGGTGAGGGTATCAGACATCCCTAAGCCCGCCCTCCCGTCCGTCCTCCCCAAGAAGCCCCTCCCCCCAAAGACAAGCTCCGCCCCCTCCTCCTCAACCCAACCCCCGAGACGCCCCGAGAGACCGCCCCCCATAGCGTCAGTACACACACACACACACACACACACACGCACACGCACACACACACACACACACACACACACACACACACACACACACACACACACACACACATTTCTACAGTTGATTTTGTAGACTAAAACATTTTTTTTACACCGCATCGTGAGCTTGTAGATCTGCTATTTTCAGAGTGCAACCAAACATAAAATGTCCTATCTTTTATTTCTACTGGATCTCGTCTCCACTAGTCTCTCCATAACATTCTAGTCTATTGTTTTTTGACTAAATTGTTAGTATATTTATTTAGTCTTAGTTTTAGTCATCATAGTTTGTTTTTATATAGTTTTTTTGTCAGTGAAAAAAGGTAGTTGACATAATTTTTGGTCATAGTTTTAGTCGACAAAATCAACACAACACAGACACTAGGGATAGGATGATAAGCGATATTATCGTTAGTCGTGATAAAAAACACTCACGATAATCGTATGGTGGAGATTTAATTCATGGTGATATCGTCCTCCGTCATGCACTGGGATCAATTCACCTTTTAGCTGCATATCTGGTACCACTTAAACCCTCTATAACTGGTAAAAGGTACTTATAATATACGTACTTGATACAGTCTTTTTTCACTCTCTATCAAATGACTTGGCCAAAAAATAGCTGATCTACAAGCTCACAACGCGCCGCGTTGCAATGCGTTGTGAACTTATGATGCGTTGTGAGCTTGTAGATCTGCTATTTTTTGGCAAATGTTCCGCCCCAGGATAATGGATTTTGATTATCGCGATAATATCGTGAATCACGATTTCTTCTGTAACAATAATCGTGATATGACGTTTTCATATCGTCCCATCGCTAACAGAGACCGCCCCCAATAGCGTCAGTACACGCCCACACACATGCACACGCTATAGTGTCGTCAAAAATCGATCAATATCGATTTATCGAAATATATAAATTTTGAATATACTGTAGTATAGACTTTCAATATGACTTTTCCATAGTATGGATAATATCGATACTCAGTTTTGACCTCTCTCGTTGGTTTACACAAATAATTAATTTTATGTGTATCCTTCCTACTTTGGCTTATTCCTAGATATTTTAAAGACTTAGACTTAGTTATTAGAATGTGAAAACGTCAAAGGCAGGCCTTTAAAAAGTACACTACCATCTCCCTCAAGAAGTTCTGTATTTTTCTCTAAATACAAATAAACATTTTTAGCACTAAAATCAATGCTATTGAGTATCGAAATGTTTCAAAATATTGTATCGAAGTTAGAAATCCACACACACACGCACACACACACACACACACACGCACACACACACACACACACACACGCACGCGCACGCACACACACACACACACACTAACTCTGTTCTCATTGGTCCGCTGCTCAGGAGTGACAGCCCCAGGTCTGAGGGCGGGGCTTCGACGCCAGACTCCACCTCTGACAGGTCACATGACACCGGTGAGTTTTTGACTGACAGGTACAGCCCGCCAATGACATTAGTGATTACAAAGGAGACGGTTTTACGAATCAAGGAAGGGTAGATTCAAGGTATATTAAAAAGAAGGTAGAGACACCGACGTCATTTTCGCAATCACGCAAATTCCAGGCGGAAGATTCGTCGAGCCCAGTGTTGATTTTGACAGCAGATTTTGATTTAGTTTTAGTCATAGTCTTCAGCCAGGGGTCTTCAACAGGGGGTCCGGGACCCCTAGGGGGTCCTCAGAGTTACTACAGGGGGTCCTCCAAATCTTCCCAGACTTTTTATATCAACAACTTGATCCCTTGTGTCCATATTCTGAGAACTGTAGCCAAAAATAGCCGATCTACAAGCTCACAACGCCTCACGCTGCGAGGTGTTGTGAGCTTGTAGATCGGCTATTTTCGTCAAAGAGGTTTGGTGTAGATGGGAAAAAGAGCAGACTAAGTACAAAGTAAAAGGTTAAGTTTATTATGTAATGATGGCTCAAGTGGTGAAATATCTGAAAACACAAATTGACAGTCCAAAATACACTGATGATTGTGCTGTCAAACAATGAAACTATATGGAATCTATGAAAAGGTTGTGGGGGTCCCTGCTTCATATCTCTCTCAACTAAGGGGTCCTTGGCCTGAAAACGTTGAAGACCCCTGTCATAGTCTTTTGAATAAAATTCCATGTTGTTTTAGTTTTCGTGTTAGTCGACTAAATCTACTGTACAGTTGATTTTGTCCTGTAAAATCCATGTTGGTTGTACCTTGATGGTGTCTTGATGCCTGATTTTACACTTGGTTGCATGCTGAAAATAGCCGATCTACAAGCTCACAACGCGTCGCAGACTCGCAGCGCGACGTGTTGTGAGCTTGTAGATTGGCTATTTTCAGAATTTTCAGAGCACAACCAAACATGAAATGTCTTGTCTTTAGTTCTTACTGGATCTCTTCTCCACTAGTCCCTCCCTGACGTTTTAGTCTAGTTTATATTTGTTGACGAAAATGTCAATATATTTAGTCTTAGTTTTAGTCATCATAGCTTATTGTTTGTTTATTTGTTATTTCGTTTTCGTCAGTCGACATTGCTAATGGAAAATAGACGAGTCACGATTTTTTTTTTTTGCTGTGTTGAATTTCAATTTGCGCATTTTATAGAGGTATCTAAAGAGTATGAAGTATGTTTCTGAACGTGCCAAGTATCTGTCTGGCATCCAAATCTCGCGATACTTCCGAGACAGAAACAATATTTTTCCGCTGTTTAGATGATTTACTTTAAGTACAGTTTTTAGTTTTTAGTTACTTTACTCGAGTATGTACAATTTCCAATACTTTTACTTCTACTCCACTACATCTGGGATCCAAATATTGTACTTTTACGCCACTACATTTATTTGAAAACTATAGTTACTAGTTACTTTGCAGATATAAATTATAACATGTTAAAACACACATGAACCACGTTAGCCCTATTTTATACCTTGGCTATTTGAAATTAGCAGATCTACAAGCTTGTAAATCGGCTAATTTCAAACATTTTGTACTTTTACTTTTAATACTTTACGTTTAAGTACATTTTTATGCCAATACTTTTGTACTTTTACTCAAGTACATTTTGAATTCTGGACATTTACTTGTAACACGAGTACTTCTACAATGCAGTATTGAGACTTTTACTTAATAGAAATTCACTGTCATGTATTTCATCGCACATTCAGTGTGAGTTTTGGCTCCCCAGGTGAGGTGTCATGGCCGCTCATGGACGTTGCATCGCGGGCGTCTTGTGTTTCCCTTCCTTCTATTTTAACTTCCTTGAATTCAGCTTCCGTTCCTATAAATCAGTCAAACGCAACCTCATACTGTAGCCGCAAATTGCAACACTAGATTTATTTTAATCGGATGAATCTAGGGTTGCAATACCTCCCATAGGCAGCCAATGCATCAAAACATTTTTTTGCTATCTGATTGTATTAAACGGCGTCAAACTCACCAATATTGGGGCTGTATGGAAAGTTTGGAGGATCCTCTTTCTATCTGCAAAGTGTTTGTTTCATAAAAATACACTGTAGACATGTTAGGAGCTACTTTCTATCAAGAAATTGGCTTCAGGTGATTATTCTTTCTAAGTGCTGGAGTTTGGAAGCGCTTGTGGGAAGTCACTCAGCGGTCCTGTGTACCAGCTGGTTCTAAATGACACATAATGCAGGAGGCAAGGGGACATGGTGTTATAGAAGACGAGCGCTTCCAAAGTTCAACACTTAGAAAATAAACCATGTCTGCTCGGATTTCTTGACAGAAAGTACCTCATAACATGTCTACGGTGGAGTTTTATGAAACAAACACTTTGCAGATAGAAAGAGGATACTCCGAGCTTTCTATAGAGCCCCAATATTGGTGAATTTGAAGTTGTTTATTACATTCGGATAGCAAAAAGGCCCTTATCGCTGAACCTGAACTCATCCAATGTTATGCTTCTCCAAAAATTGTTAGTTCTGGCCAGGAAATGTATCCTGTTTAATTGGATTATGGATAAACCACCAACAGTGGCACAGTGGTACCGAGATATATATAATATCCTACCCATGGAAAGAATGAGTGCTAGATCTAAAGGCAATGAGAACATCTTTACCAAAATATGGAAACCACTACTTGATCACTTACCATCTGATACGGTTGCCCCCCTCCCGACAGATAGTGACTGAAGTGACATGTCTGACAACCTATGTTGGCTGGGGCAGTGGTTCACTGCCACACCAATAGAGGGAAAACCAGACACGTCTGTGGACTGTTGTAGCTGATGTGACCCCTTTCTTTCTTTCTGTGACCTCTTTTTGTTTTGTTTTGCTTCATTTATTTTAGTATTTGTTTATTTCATGTATTTCTTTTATGTTGTGTCCGGTTCTGTCTTATGTGTAGATGGTGTTTGTTGAAAAAAAGAGGAAAAAATTGGGGACACAGGGACTAAATCATATTGAAACCCCAAACCAATGTATGTACATATAACCTGCTGTACCCAAATAAATAAATATATATATATATAAAAAGAAAAAGATAGCAAAAAAACTGTTTTGATGCATTGGCTGCCTATGGGAGGTATTGCAACCCTAGATTCATCCGATTAAAATTAAATCTAGTGTTGCAATTTGCGGCTACCTCATACTGCAGGCTACCTCATACTGTAGGCTACCTCATACTGCAGGCTACCTCATACTGTAGGCTACCTCATACTGCAGGCTACCTCATACTGCAGGCTACCTCATACTGTAGGCTACCTCATACTGCAGGCTACCTCATACTGTAGGCTGCCTCATACTGTAGGCTACCTCATACTGTAGGCTACCTCATACTGTAGGCTACCTCATACTGCAGGCTACCTCATACTGCAGGCTACCTCATACTGTAGGCTACCTCATACTGTAGGCTACCTCATACTGTAGGCTACCTCATACTGCAGGCTACCTCATACTGTAGGCTGCCTCATACTGTAGGCTACCTCATACTGTAGGCTACCTCATACTGTAGGCTACCTCATACTGTAGGCTACCTCATACTGTAGGCTACCTCATACTGTAGGCTGCCTCATACTGTAGGCTACCTCATACTGCAGGCTACCTCATACTGTAGGCTACCTCATACTGTAGGCTACCTCATACTGTAGGCTACCTCATACTGTAGGCTACCTCACACTGTAGGCTACCTCATACTGTAGGCTACCTCATACTGTAGGCTACCTCATACTGTATGCTACCTCATACTGTAGGCTGCCTCATACTGTAGGCTGCCTCATACTGTAGGCTACCTCATACTGTAGGCTGCCTCATACTGTAGGCTACATCACACTGTAGGCTGCCTCATACTGTAGGCTGCCTCACACTGTAGGCTACCTCATACTGTAGGCTGCCTCATACTGTAGGCTACCTCACACTGTAGGCTACCTCATACTGTAGGCTGCCTCATACTGTAGGCTACCTCATACTGTAGGCTGCCTCATACTGTAGGCTGCCTCATACTGTAGGCTACCTCATACTGTAGGCTGCCTCATACTGTAGGCTACCTCATACTGTAGGCTACCTCATACTGTAGGCTACCTCATACTGTAGGCTACCTCATACTGTAGGCTACCTCATACTGTAGGCTACCTCATACTGTAGGCTACCTCATACTGTAGGCTGCCTCATACTGTAGGCTACCTCACACTGTAGGCTACCTCATACTGCAGGCTACCTCATACTGTAGGCTACCTCACACTGTAGGCTACCTCATACTGTAGGCTGCCTCATACTGTAGGCTACCTCATACTGTAGGCTACCTCATACTGTAGGCTACCTCATACTGTAGGCTACCTCATACTGTAGGCTACCTCACACTGTAGGCTACCTCATACTGCAGGCTACCTCATACTGTAGGCTACCTCATACTGCAGGCTACCTCATACTGCAGGCTACCTCATACTGTAGGCTACCTCATACTGTAGGCTACCTCATACTGTAGGCTACCTCATACTGCAGGCTGCCTCATACTGTAGGCTACCTCATACTGTAGGCTACCTCATACTGCAGGCTGCCTCATACTGTAGGCTACCTCATACTGTAGGCTACCTCATACTGCAGGCTGCCTCATACTGTAGGCTACCTCATACTGTAGGCTACCTCATACTGCAGGCTGCCTCATACTGTAGGCTACCTCATACTGTAGGCTACCTCATACTGTAGGCTACCTCATACTGCAGGCTGCCTCATACTGTAGGCTACCTCATACTGTAGGCTACCTCATACTGCAGGCTACCTCATACTGTAGGCTACCTCATACTGTAGGCTACCTCATACTGTAGGCTACCTCATACTGTAGGCTACCTCATACTGTAGGCTACCTCATACTGCAGGCTACCTCATACTGCAGGCTACCTCATACTGTAGGCTACCTCATACTGTAGGCTACCTCATACTGTAGGCTACCTCATACTGTAGGCTACCTCATACTGCAGGCTGCCTCATACTGTAGGCTACCTCATACTGTAGGCTACCTCATACTGTAGGCTACCTCATACTGTAGGCTACCTCATACTGCAGGCTACCTCATACTGTAGGCTACCTCATACTGTAGGCTACCTCATACTGTAGGCTACCTCATACTGTAGGCTGCCTCATACTGTAGGCTACCTCATACTGTAGGCTACCTCATACTGTAGGCTACCTCATACTGTAGGCTACCTCATACTGTAGGCTACCTCATACTGTAGGCTACCTCATACTGTAGGCTACCTCATACTGCAGGCTACCTCATACTGCAGGCTACCTCATACTGTAGGCTACCTCATACTGTAGGCTACCTCATACTGTAGGCTACCTCATACTGCAGGCTACCTCATACTGTAGGCTACCTCATACTGTAGGCTACCTCATACTGTAGGCTACCTCATACTGTAGGCTACCTCATACTGTAGGCTACCTCATACTGCAGGCTACCTCATACTGTAGGCTACCTCATACTGTAGGCTACCTCATACTGTAGGCTACCTCATACTGTAGGCTACCTCATACTGTAGGCTACCTCATACTGCAGGCTACCTCATACTGTAGGCTACCTCATACTGTAGACTACCTCATACTGTAGGCTACCTCATACTGTAGGCTACCTCATACTGTAGGCTACCTCATACTGTAGGCTACCTCATACTGCAGGCTACCTCATACTGCAGGCTACCTCATACTGTAGGCTACCTCATACTGTAGGCTACCTCATACTGTAGGCTACCTCATACTGCAGGCTACCTCATACTGCAGGCTACCTCATACTGTAGGCTACCTCATACTGTAGGCTACCTCATACTGTAGGCTACCTCATACTGTAGGCTACCTCATACTGTAGGCTACCTCATACTGCAGGCTACCTCATACTGCAGGCTACCTCATACTGTAGGCTACCTCATACTGTAGGCTACCTCATACTGTAGGCTACCTCATACTGCAGGCAACCGATGACATCTGAACCTCAGTTTAACTGTTTGAGCAGAAAGTCTCTCTGTGCGACGTGGGGTCTCTTTGTCTCATGCACCGTATGGATGGAAGTCTGCACACTGTGTTGGATGTGGTGGGTGCTTTTATCACTCCCTATACCAGGTTTATCCAAGGCCAGGGACCCCCTAGCTGAGAGAGAGATGAAGCAGGGACCCCTTAGCTGAGAGAGAGATGAAGCAGGGACCCCTTAGCTGAGAGAGAGAGATTGACTGATCGATTGATCGTTGAATCAACCTTCTGACCACAAATGTTGGGAAACATTCTCAACCTTTTCAGGCCGCGACCCCCAAAATAATCATATTTTAACTGGGGACCCCCCACCCTGACGAGCACTAAGAGTTGAGGCATTACATTTTGTATAACACGGTTCTATTGTGAAAATAAACAGGACATACTTGGATTACATAACTTTTTTGCTTTGTGAAAATAGCAGTATGTAGATCTGCTATTTTCCCAATTTCTGCCTCTAATATTTGATAATTTGGCCAATGTTTAATTTGTCATTTTAGAGGTTTTAAAAAGTCCTTAAATTGTCACTTTAGAAATGTACATAAACCCTCTCTATACACTTAAACTTTATGTTGGTTTGTTTACTGTTGAGAGAGATGTGCAAAAACAATGTTGCACATTAAGTTGATCATCTGGGGACCCCCCTGGGGGTCCTGACCCACAGGTTGAGAACCACTGCTTTATGCAAAGAGAAAACCTTATCTTCAACTTATCCAATGTTGTGTGTGTGTGTGCGTGCGTGCGTGCGTGCGTGCGTGCGTGCGTGCGTGCGTGTGTGTAGATGTGGATCTAGACGTGGTGGTGTCGTCCACAGACAAGCTGAATCATCCCACAGCGTCGAGGCCTCGAGTCACAGACAGACGACCACGATCACAGATATTCCCACCGGTAAGTGTTGCACGCACACACACACACGCACACGCACACGCACACACACACACACACACACATGGTAAAATAAATGGTAAATGGTGCATTTATATAGCGCTTTTATCCAAGGCGCTTTACATAGATTGTGCATTACATTCACCCATTCACACACACATTCATTACATTCACCCTTTCACACACATTCATTACATTCACCCATTCACACACATTCATTACATTAACCCATTCACACACATTCATTACATTCACCCATTCACACACATTCATTACATTCACCCATTCACACACACATGCTTTACATTCACCCATTCACACACACATTCATACACCGGTGTCAGAGGAAACCATGCAAGGCACCAACCTGCTCACCGGGAGCAACTAGGGGTTCAGAGTCTTGCTCAAGGACTCTTCAACATT
>NC_137828.1:2173522-2238522 GCF_963921795.1 Nannobrachium achirus
ACTCTCGATTAAAAACGATTCTCTATTCAATTCATAGGATATCAGGATCTACTCCAGTCTGCTGGCATGAAAGCAGAGTACATTTACGTAGCTTTTATAATTGTAAAGGTTTTATCAACTTGTTGCAATAATGTAAACACACAAAGGTAAATCCAAGACAGCATGTGTGATTTATTCATGCTTGCACACATTCTTTTAACTTGTACAAACACAGCATAATATCTAATAAATTATCGTAATAAAAAAAAGCATTATAAAAAATCATAATTTTTGGAAAATGAGAATCGATTCTGAATCTTACCATGTTAGAAACACGATTCGAATTCGAATCGATTTTTTCCTGCACCCCTATTGGCAAACGCATCCCGGCCAGGGACGTGCTGGCCATATTTGGGAGAAGCAGGACAACTCCCAAACGGCCGGTTCATTCCCAGCCTGGACCAGCCGGCCATTAGGAAAAAATTACAAATAAAATGTCGGTCTTCGTTCCATTTTGGGGGCTGGGCGGCCAACAAAGTAAATCGTCAATGTCGGGCAGAAACCTTGTATCTCCAAGTTTCAAATTTGTTAATTTTTTCGCAAAGCAAAGCCCTGCTTCATCATACAAGGCCGTGGCACAAAAGTAATGAAAACAGCAGATCTACAAGCACCCAACGCCTCGCGGTGCGAGGCGTTGTGTGCTTGTAGATCATTTTTAAAATGATAAATACAAAACAAACGGTTTTGGACGTACAAGGTTTCCACCGGACAACAACGAAATATAACTCATGTAATTGGCCCACTGGCTTGTCACTTGTCATGATCTGAAATGGCAAATCTTTGAGTAGCAGCAGTGCTATAGAGAGAGATCTCTCTCTATAGCGCGCAATGAGGGCCTCTACAACTCTTTTTCCGGGCTGAATCAGGGGCCCAGCACGTCCCTGATCCCGGGTTACAAAAAGACCTGCCCCCACCTGCCTCTGATTGGCTTACCTAGACCACACTGGGCCTATAACGCAGGGATTTTCAAAGTGCGCTAGGGTGCCGCGATGGCAGTCCAGGGGTGCCGCGAATATTTCGTATGATTTTAATGTACTGAAGTTATCTTCAGTCAGTTCTAACCAAAATGGCTGTTATCTCAATGTTTTCCTCGCAACATAATCACTAAAATATGCTATAAATATAAGGTGCTGGGAGTGGAAATTATGAATAACGTCACTGTCAGGCAAAAACCTTTTATCTCCAAGTTTCAAATGTGTGTGTTTTTATTTTATTTTATTTTTTTAATAAAAGCCCTACTTCATCATACAAAAGTGTCACACAACTTGTGAAAATAGCAGTTGTGCAGTTGATTTGGTTCCCCCCGTTTGTTTCCCCAATCCCTATTAAAATGCTCCAGTAGCCTAGTGTAGTCTTGTTTCCCCAATCCCTATTAAAATGCTCCAGTAGCCTAGTGTAGTCTTGTTTCCCCAATCCCTATTAAAATGCTCCAGTAGCCTAGTGTAGTCTTGTTTCCCCAATCCCTATTAAAATGCTCCAGTAGCCTAGTGTAGTCTTGTTTCCCCAATCCCTATTAAAATGCTCCAGTAGCCTAGTGTAGTCTTGTTTCCCCAATCCCTATTAAAATGCTCCAGTAGCCTAGTGTAGTCTTGTTTCCCCAATCCCTATTAAAATGCTCCAGTAGCCTAGTGTAGTCTTGTTTCCCCAATCCCTATTAAAATGCTCCAGTAGCCTAGTGTAGTCTTGTTTCCCCAATCCCTATTAAAATGCTCCAGTAGCCTAGTGTAGTCTTGCCAGTAAAATGGTAAATGGTGCTTTTATATAGCGCTTTTTATCCAAAGCGCTTTACAGAGATTGTGCATTACATTCACCCATTCACGCACACATTCATACGCCGGTGGCGGAGGAAACCATGCAAGGCACCAACCTGCTCACCGGGAGCAATGTGGGGTTCAGAGTCTTGCTCAAGGACTCTTCGACATTAACTCAGGGGGAGCCCGGATTCGAACTGGGAACCCTTCGTGCTCTAATAACGGTTTCTCTACCCCTGAGCTATGCCGCCCCAGTCGCTAACAGTTGGACTAAAATATGCATTTACCAAACACATTTTTCAAAAGCAAAACTGCTCCGCATCAAGGAGTTTATTAGGTAGGCCCCTAAAAGTATGTCCTTGAGCGCAGGGGAATTTTGCGGGTTAAAACTGAATATGGTTTGATAGTTCCGGCCAAATTGTAGTCCTTTGAGGACTACAACATGACGTGTTGTGGTTTCCGCTCCAGATCGGTTACGAGCCCGAAAAGTGAAGTTGATCCCAGACTAGTAGGTATTGGAAGGTCCTGGAAGGGGGCAAAATGGGGGGAAATGAATATCAAATATCTAAATACTGAATGAAGAAATCCAAAAACTGTCCTGGGTGTTCCCAAGAACCTGATTAGACAATTTTTTTTTTTTTTTTTTTTTAAAGTGAAATATCCCTTTAATGCCATCATGAAAACATAAATAAATAAAGCAAAGTGTATTAAAATGTTTGTGTTTGATTGACAGATGGAAGTAGAGCACATAAAGAAGAGCCTGTCCAAATGAGACCACACCCTGGGCGGCGCACACTGATGACATCACCACACAAACCACAACCTGGGCGCACACTGATGACATCACCACACAAACAACACCCTGGGCAGCGCACACTGATGACATCACCACACAAACCACACCCTGGGCAGCGCACGCTGATGACATCATCACCACCACCACCCCTCCCCACACCCTCCTAACGGACGCAGAATATTTGTACAAACTTTTATCACAGTTTTATTTCATTTAACTCTCAAATACCTGGAACGCGCCCGAGTCGCGTTAGATTTGAACCACTTTAACCATTATTTTATCCTTTAACTTTAGAAAAATAGCAGATATACAAGCTTGTGATCTGCTATTTTTGAAAAATCGTGAAAATGAGTGCAAGTCTTTGAATATCTTTGACCCGATCTTTGACCCGACTTCTAAATCCTTCCTCTAAATCAGAGGTTCCCAAACTTTTTTGTCTCAGGGCACCCATAAATATTGTTTTAATCCGAGGCACCCCTACATTATAATTTTCACTCCCAGCACCTTATATTTATAGCATATCGTCGTCGTCGGGTGGAAAACCTTGTATGTCCAAAACCATTCGTTTTGTATTTATCATCTATAAAACGCCACAACGCATCACACATCACAACGCCTCGCATCGCGAGGCGTTGTGTGCTTGTAGATCAGCTGTTTTCACTAGTTTGTGCGACAGTCTTTATGCAAGGTTTCTGCCCGATAGTGACGATATTTTCGTGATTATGTTGCGAGGAAAACGTTGAGATAATAGACATTTTGGTTAGAACTGAGAAAACAAATATTATCAAATTATCTCGCGGCACCCCTGGACTGCCGTCACGGCACCCCAGGGTGCCCCGTCACCCACTTTGAAAACCCCTGCTCTAAATCATGCTGTTCTCAAACCTTTTCATGTCAAGGACCCCCCAAAATTACAGGTATTTGGCCGCAGACCCCCCATCTCAAAATACGTTGTTCCAGGGACCCCCCAGAAGTAAATATTTAGTTACAAATGTTCGCTTTTAAGTAGATATATTCAAAGACTTGCAAAAAAAAAAATCATGATTTTTCAAAAATAGCAGATCTACAAGCTCGCAGCGCGCTGTGAGCTTGTATATCTGCTATTTTTCAATAGTTAAAGCAGTCAATAATCCTAGGCCTAAATGGGTTAACTTACGCCAGACGACGATCAGCCAAAGCTGTCTGCGCCAAAACAACGTTAGCAACAGTGTTGTGGTTTAAAGCCTTACAAGTCATTCAGGCCCGGATGCAAATCTGTGCCACTTTAGATTTGAGCCACTTTTAACCATTATTTTATGATTTAACTATTAAAAAATAGCAGATCTACAAGCTCGCAGCGCGGCACCGAGTGCCGCGCTGCGAGCTTGTAGATCTGCATTTTTTTTTTTAATCGTGAACATTATTTTGTGCAAGTCTTTGAATATTTGACCCGATTCTATAAATGTCTTCTTAATCCTTCTTCTGAATCAGTGCTTCTCAAACCTTTTCATGTCAAGGACCCCCAACATTACCCCCTTAACCCATTCAGAACGGGTACACATTATGGTGTCTTATTATTTTATGCTTTAACTATTAAAAAATAGCAGATATACAAGCTGCGAGCTTGTAGATCTGCTAATTTTGACCCGATTCTATAAGTGAATCTTATGTGAAAGATTTTAGAAAACCCCTATGTTTCTATGTCAGCAATCTGGCCAGCCATCGTCAAAGAAAAGGTCCTTTTCACTTAAATGGAGCTCAGTTAGTCTGTTCTTGAGAGACTACTATGTCAGTGGCTCTCAAACTTTTTCATGTGAAGGACCCCCAAAATGATATTTATTTGGCCACGGACCCCCATCTCAAAATATCTAGTCCCAGGGACCACCCAGAAGCAAAATCTGAGTTACAAACGTTCGCTTTGAAAATACATAATATTCAAAGATTTGCACACATTTTCACGACTTTTTCAAAAATAGCAGATCTACAAGCTCGCAGTGCCGCGCTGTGAGCTTGTAGAACTGCTATTTTTCAATAGTTAACTCTGAGTGTATACAAATGGAACCAAATGGACCCTATTTGAGTGGACAATATTATTGCCATGCAGAAACACACTGCAGTGTACACAGTTTACAGTCTACAGTTTACAGTTTAGGCATTTAGCAGACGCTTTTAATCCAAAGCGACTTACAATAAGCAAATAAACATCACAATAATAAACAAGATTAAGTGTCAGTACATCAACAGTAATATAACAAATGTGAATGAATATATATCTAGAAAAAGAAACTATATAATCCATAAAAAAGGTTTCTAAAAACCTAAAAACAAATGCTAACTAGCTTCACGTATGGTCATTGATTTTTCCAGTAGTGCTAAGGGTTTAGGTGGAGTCTGGAAAGGTGAGTCTTCAGTCCACGGTGAAAGCTAACGAGTGAGTCCGTTGTTCTAAGTGTGACAGGGAGTTTATTCCACAACTTGGGGGCCAGGAGGGCAAACTGTCTACACTCTCAGAGTTACAGAGCTGTGATGGTCATTCAGGGCGAGCTATATGCAGCATGCATTTCTGGCAATAATATTGTCCACTCATATGTCTGTGGCAAATAGGGTCCATTTGGTTCCATTTGTACACTCTCAGAGTTAAAGGAGTCATCCAGACCAAAACACATATAGGGTTAAATCTGTCTTTTATCATACCCCTTTATACCTGCTTTAGTCGATTTCTTTCATAGCTGCCCCTGTTGCTAGATTTTGCAGGCCCTCTCACAACTAACAGAGTGGATAGACTTTATTCTAGTGCGGTTATTTCTTCAGCTTCAAAGTTAGTATTTTTTTATTGGATTGTGTTTACACAATGTCCTGAGACCAACCAAACCGCTGTTTTGACCTCACAGGCACCCTTACTTGTCAAACGGCTTCTGCTCTGCACCAGAGCAGGGAGAGGAGAGGCTAGAAAGGGAGGGGAGGGAGGGGTCAGTTTGACAAGTAAGGGTGCCTGTGAGGTCAAAACAGCGGTTTGGTTGGTCTCAGGACGTTGTGTAAACACAATCCAATAAAAAAAATACTAACTTTGAAGCTGAAGAAATAACCGCACTAGCATAAAGTCTATCTACTCTGTTAGTTATGAGAGGGCCTGCGAAATCTAGCAACAGGGGCAGCTATGAAAAAAATGGACTAAAGCAGGTATGAAGGGGTATGATAAAAGACAGATTTAACCCTATATGTGTTTTGGTCTGGATGACTCCTTTAATGGGGTCCTTGCAAATAAAACCACTGGTAGTGGACTCATCACTCTAACGTGCCATACTCACACTGTGTGTTCGTGGACCCCCCCCCCCCCCCCCCCTCTCTCTCTCCACCCCCCTCCCCCCCTCCTTGATGATGTCATCACTGTGCTCCCGTTGTTGACTTTACTTCCCTGTTTGTTCCCGTTTCCTTTTCAAGAGCCTCGTTTGATTTGTTGACCGTCACAGTGGAGTGTCTGTCCTCCTGTGTGTGTACGTGTGTGTACGTGTGTGTACGTGCGCGTGTATCTGTGTGTGTGTGTGTGTGTGTGTGTGTGTGTGTGTCCACGTTTGTGTGTGTGCGTGCTTCCATGTGTGTGCGGTCGCGTGTGTGTCTGTGCGCGCGTGTATGTGTGCGTGTGCATGTGCGTCCATGTGTGTGTGTGTGTGTGTGTGTGTGTGTGTGTGTGAGTGTGTGTGTGTGTGTGTGTGTGTGTGTGTGCGCGCCTGTGTGTGTGTGTGAGTGTGTGCATGTGCGTCCATGTGTGTGTGTGTGTGTGTGCGCGCCTGTGTGTGTGTGTGTGTGTGAGTGTGTGTTGCCTGTGGTACTTACTGTCGCCTGGGCGGTCACATGGCACTCTGCGTCGTCGCGGTAACAGATTGCAATACTATGACACATACTGAGCCGTGGGACGGTATCCCCTGACGACCGCCCTCCTCACCGGTACGGAGCTCCCCCCGGTCCCCGGGAAGACACTGGTCTTACGCTGTGTGTGTGTGTGTGTGTGTGTGTGTGTGTGTGTGTGTGTGTGTGTGTGTGTGTGTGTGTGTGTGTGTGTGTGTGTGTGTGTGTGTGTGTGTGTGTGTGTGTGTGTGCGCGCGCGCGCGCGTATCCATGCGTGTGTGTGTGTGTGTGTGCGTGCGCGACCCGTCGATGTGGCCTTCCTTTTTTTTTTACTCCAAGCCGTTATTTTCTTTCTTTCTTTTTTATTTCTTTTTATTTCTTTCTTACAAAACAAAACAAAAAAAAACTGCTTCATCTTCAGCTGCAGGTCGTGTTCAATCCTGACGGACAATCTCCCCCAGGAAAATGATCTCTCTATTATATATAAATATACAGTAAATATACTTTTATATTTCAGTGTTATGAAGAGCTATTATGTACTGTATGTGTGCAGATTTTATTAAAAGAAAAACGGGAAAAAAAAGTCCAAAACAATTTGTCTTTTATTGCGTGTACGTGCGTGTGTGCGTGTGTGCATTAGGGGGGTGTAACGATACAGTAACTGAATCGAAAAATCGTTTTTATTTTGTAATGATCTACTATATCGTTTGCAAAAGCAAAATATCGTACAGTTTTGGCTATCGTATCGTTTAAAAATGCCGTAATCGGTATCAAATCGTTTTGCAATGCAAATAATTGATTGTATGGAAACTAAGGATTTGTGCCCTGTATTTAGCAATTTTAAGAAGGAAAATGTAAAAGAGGGGTTTAATTACCTTTCCATTCCATATAGCTACTCTTGGTCTATCGATAAATGTGTGTAATCTCTGTGTTCATGTCAAGGTGCAGGTTTGTCCATATGTGTTGAAATATAATGTCCATGTATTTGCTAGAGAATCACAGTGTTTACTTCTATAATAGTCTCGCGTGGCCAGACTGTTGCCTCCGCGATTTGGTCAAATGCTCCCGGCATACAGTCTGGTAAAGGGAAATAGAAACGATGAGTGCGAGATGAAGCGGAAGTGAAGCCTCCTCGTCACTTCCGTTTCAGTCTCACATCGCACACATTTATCATTACCCAAATAACAATCATATAAGAATGTTTAGCTTGCTGCTTAGCAGAAATGACATTTTAAAATATATTTTCTTCAACGGTAATGCCCGTTTCCATTACTCGCCGTTAGGGAGCTGCTGTTCCAGACTCTATATAGCATTCAGAGATTGTGGAATAGTTGTCTGGCTACGCGAGACTACTTCTATAATAAAAATCATTTTACTCGGATTTCTTTTTTTTGCTAAATAGTTACTATACGGATTTAAAATCATAATGTATCGTATTGTCAACCATGTATCGTGATGCGTATCGTATCACTGTTAAAATGTATCCTTACACCCCTAGTGTGCATGTAGTGTGTGTTTGTGTGTTCTTTTTCCGTAAATGTATGTTCTGGTGAAAATAGCAGATCTACAAGCTCCGTGCTGTCGCCTTCACAGCTAGAAGGTCCTGGGTTCGATTCCCGCCGGGGGACGCTGTGGGCGCTGGGGGCGTGTTGTTCTCTCCTCCGTGTCATCACTCATCAGTGCCCACACCCTATGTGGGGTTGGTGAAAGGGCCTTTCTGTGTGGAGTTTGCATGTTCTCCCTGTGTCTCCTAGGGTTGATACCCTCACAAAAACATGCAGTAATCCTGGTCTCTATACTGCCTCCCCCTGGCCAGCCCAGGCGCCTGATGGAGGGGAAAGGAACTGGTTGGAATAACGTGTTCCTTCCACGCGCTACGTCCAGCTGTACCTCATGCACTGATCAGGGCCTTGGAGCTGAAAAGAGGATCTGGCTCTAGGTCTGATGATAACTCTCCAACATCCCAGCAGAGTCAGAGAACACCAATCTTTAGTTCCCTTAGTTCTGTTTTCAGTTCAGTTATGAAGGCTCTGTAGCCTATAGTGAGTTTTGATTGATTGAAGACTTTATTAGAAGTTTGCATAGGAAAAGGTACAGTTTCATGACGGTACAGTTCACTGGTACAAGGTCTACTAAAAGGAGATCCATGAAAAGACTAAGCTTATTTCCACTGGAAACCATTGAAGTATCTCATATAACATTGAATGACAGACAAATAGAACACAGTACTATGCAGTAGATATGTAAAGAAAAACAAAAAAAAAGACAGTAAGTCTAAACAAACAGTATATACAAAGAAGGGGCAGGGGAGGGTAGGGTTGGGCTAGGTTCATTTTTTACCAGTTGCGGACGGCTGCTGCCTGTAAGTGATTTTTCAGGGCAATTTTAAAGGATGCTAGTGATCCACACTCCTTTATGGCCTTCGGTAAGGCTTTCCACATTTTGGTGGTATAGCAGAAAAAAGAGTTTGACCCTTTGTTGGTTTTGACTCTGGGTTGAAAGTGATCTGTGGCGCTGCCTAACCCTGCCTGAGTATAATTGTTTTGGCATTCTTTCTTTACTAGTTGAGCTTTTTGTTTTGTTCTTTTCGTAGCTGTCTCCTGACAGTGTTCAATGACGGGTTTTCCTCGTCAAGGAATAATATTGTAGCGTACGAGTACGAGTACGACCATAGAGCATCGCAGTGAGGTGTCGGAAGCAAGCTGGCCATTCATATTTACCGTAGGGTTTTTCATTATCAGCCACAAAGTCGTAGCAATTCAATGTACACTTACCACTAGGCTGGTGGTTGTAAAATGGTTCCATATGCTCCTGTAGAACCCCCGAGTATGTATGCAATCACTCTAGTTTTAGTAAAAACACGTTTTAATCAAGATCGCACGGAGAAGAACTGCATTTCCCATGCTGCTAAACGTAAAAACGACGTCTGTGATTGGTCTAGCTTCTTCTTCTTTCACATATCTTGCAGTTACCGCGGAAGTAGCTTACTGCCCCCTGTCTGCCCGGCAGATTATTGCACATCAGCAGAACTGCGTGAGCGAATACTTTCTTTTACAAATATGATGCACTGGGTTAAAGATGACGATAAGAGAGTCCACAGAGATGACAATCACTACATTTCAGGCCATATGCTGGCCTGGACAACTAAACTGAGCGTGATTTAAGGGCTGTATTTCAGGAAACAACAACAACATTCGCAAGGCATTCTGGGAGTGTAGTTTCCGCGATTTTAAAAATAATGATGTACACAGTCTTGTACCCTGTCCTTTTTTTCAGCTTTCTAATTAATCTTTGCATTAAAAAAAATGTGAATATTGACATGATCCCTCTCCAGCCGAGGTGGCTTTGTCCAAGGCTTAAAAAACATTTAAATAAATACTTTATGAAATGTCTATGGAAGAAATGAATGCGGAAAACGCTTCCGACACCAGAGTGAGGACGGGGGGTGGGGCTTCAACTGCGATGCTCTCACCTCTTCAGACTCCACCTAAACCCATAGCACTACTGTAACACTCCCCCTTCCCTCAATGACCATACATGATCATACATGAAGCTAGATAGCATTTATTTTAGGTTTTAGACGTTTATTTTTTTTTTTACTAATTAGGTGCGTGCCGTGGTCTACCTATGTTATTGTTTTTCTAGATTGATATTCCTATACATTTGTTATATTGTTATATTCTTGTTAATGTACTGACATTATCTTGTTTATTATTGTGATGTTTTATCTGCTTATAGTAAGTCGCTTTGGATTAAAAGCGTCTGCTAAATGCCTGAACTGTAAACTGTTAACTGTAAAGCAACCGGGAGGCTGACCTGGGCCGTATGTTTAGTTACCTACTAAAGAGCCAGGCTTGATAGCGGACAGTAAATTGTGGGAGTCGACAGTCTGGCCAGGCGAGACTACAGTACCGTTTCTCTGTCATGAAACGTTACGGTGGGTCATCTAAATCAGGGGGTTTCCAAGTGGGTGACGGGGCACCCTGGGGTGACGGGGCACCCTGGGGTGACGCCACGGCAGTCCAGGGGTGACGGGGCACCCTGGGGTGACGCCACGGCAGTCCAGGGGTGACGGGGTACCCTGGGGTGCCGCAACGGCAGTCCAGGGGTGCCGCGAGATCATTTGATGATATTTGGAATTTATTTGGACATTTCAAGAAATATTTAGTATCATTTTAAACTTGAATTGTACAAAGTTATTTTCAGTCAGTTCTAACCAAAATGGCTGTTATCTCAACGTTTTCCTCGCAACATAATCACTAAAATATCGTCACTGTCACCTTTGTGAAAACAGCAGATCTACAAGCACGTGTGCTTGTAGATCTGCTGTTTTCACTAGTTTAGTACATTTTATAGATGATGAATACAAAACAAACGGTTTTGGACATACCAGGTTTCCACCCCGACAACGATGCTATAAATTATAAGGTGCTGGGAGTGAAAGTTATAATGTAGGGGTGCCTTGGATTGAAAAAAAATATTTATAGGGTGCCCTGAGACAACAAAGTTTGGGAACCCCTGATCTAAATATAAAACGCTCTATCAGATGACCCTGGTCAGTGTTTTAGCAGAGTCATAATAGTGACTGCCCCCCCCCCCCCCCCCCCCCCCCCCCCAACCACGGAGTTATAAATAAACATGTTAACAGTCACCGTCTCACGTTGCTAATCTCAGGCTGTTGGCAGTGCCAGGCGGGCTGGCTGACTGTGCCAACGCGTTGACTGGCTTGTCATTTAGAGCAGTGTTTCTCAACCACTGGTCCTGGGGACCTTTGGTGTGCCCCTGAGAAGGGTCAAGTGTGCCCCTTAAAACTGCTTGAAAGCCAGTATTGTATTTATCATTTTAAAAATGATTTAAACTAATGAAAACAGCAGATCTACAAGCGCAAATCCTAGTCTGAAGACGTTATGCAAGGACGACCACCACTCACTTCTCATTGGGTGTGATTTTTTTTATTGTTTTATTTATTGAAATCAAAACATTGATTACAATAACACGTAGCGCCGATTTTTCAAACACATTTTTGGACACTGCTCCTACAGATTTTGCCCTAAAATCACACAAATCGCTACACAGTATGTCTACACTCATGTCATCAACATGGATCTGTCCCATATAGCGCCACGATCAGGCCGATTTTTTTAAACACATTTTTATACACTGCTCCAACACATTTTGCCCTAAAATCGCGCTGCGACCTGACGGTCGCTTTTCTCCCGATTAGGGAGTCTTACTGGTATAATTGACTAATAATAATAATTGACTAATAATTGACTAATGTTCATGATAAAATGGCATGTTATTAAGTGTGCCTGCTATGCAATAGCAGAACACTTATTGTAATCCGCCATACTTAAGTCGGTCGGTCGGTCGGTCGGTCGGTAATGTTCTTGCAAATTTCGGCACGTAATAAGTGCCGCACAATTTACGCCACCACCGCAATATATACATCAAAACGTGCGGCTCGGCCGGGAATGGTGTGCTATTACTTTTCTTTCCGATCCGCGTTACCATTGCGACGTAATTCGCAAAAAACGACGCCAAAAAACCCCATTCACTTAGAATGGGGGAAATTTCGGCACGTAATAACTGCCGCACGATTTACGCCACCCCCGCAATATACACATCAAAATGTGCGGCTCGGCCGGGAATGGTGTGCTATTACTTTTCTTTCCGATCCGCGATACGATTGCGATGTAATTCGCAAAAAAACTACGCCCAAAAACCCCATTGACTTAGAATGGGGGACTCCGAAAAAAAACCAGAAACTTTGGCGCCACATAACTCTGCCATACTTTTGCCTAGCAACGGGATTTAAACTTTAAAATGCACACACAACTTTGGTCTTTTTCCGGCCAATAGGGATGAGCTGTAATTGATTAAGCCCCGCCCCCTCTGTAACAGGAAGTGTCCTTCGCCAAACAGGAAGTGCCTCTATAACTCATGAACCGTTTGTCGTACAGACTCGCGGCTGGTGTCATAATTTTTTTTTTCTCAAAAAAATTTTTTTCTCAAATTTTTTTTTTCTCAAACATTTTTTTTTCTCAATTTTTTTTTTCTCAATTTTTTTTTTTTCTCAAACATTTTTTTTTCTCAAAAATTTTTTTTCTCAATTTTTTTTTCTCAAATTTTTTTTTTCTCAATTTTTTTTTCTCAATTTTTTTTCTCAAAAATTTTTTTTTCTCAAAAAATTTTTTTTTCTCAAATTTTTTTTTTCTCAATTTTTTTCTCAAATTTTTTTTTCTCAAAATTATTTTTTTCTCAAATTTTTTTTTCTCAAAACATTTTTTTTCTCAAAATGTTTTTTTCTCAAAAAAATGTTTTTCTCATAAAATTTTTTTTCTCAATTTTTTTTTCTCAAATTTTTTTTTCTCAATTTTTTTTCTCAAAACACTTTTTTTTCTCAAAAAAATTTTTTTTTTCTCACAAAACAATTTTTTCTCAAAAAACTGTCGTTAAAGTGCGACCCGTGATAACGGCCAAAAATGCGCCAAACGCCACTATGCTAATGCTAATGTTAAATAATGTAACGCTAATGCTAACACCAACCGCTACACAAGGTTGCACAGACTTAGCGAGCTGCAGGCACACTTAAAATTTCTTGGAAATTTTCTTTTCTAGTTTCTTTCTACTCTCAGTCTGTGTCTCAGAGGAGGGTTGTGGGCGGGTCAGAGAGCCGTCTACCAGTGACATCATCGATGGAGAATCCAAGCTAATAGAAACTGCAGGCTTTTCTATTCCTGAACAGTTAGCATGGTTCTGAGTACAAAAAAATTAAAATATATTGTTTTAAATCTTGCTTTTTAAAATGAATGTGTGTGTGTGTGTGCGTGTGCGTGTGCGCGTGCGTGTGCGCGCGTGCGTGCGTGTGTGTGTGTGTGTGTGTGCATGCACTCTGACCCTTAGTGCTGTTCCACGCAGGAATGTGTGTGTAACCTTACACTATACATGAAGTACCAGCCACGTGCACTCAGCCTGACACACACACACACACACACACACACACACACACACACACACACACACACACACACACACACAGACACACACACACACACACACACACGCACGCACGCACGCACGCACGCACACACACACACACACACACACACACACACACACACACATGTTTTTGTGAGTTTATGACGCAAAGGCACGTGCACACAAAGGGGGCTTGAGCCCCTGCCCTTTTAGCCCTCTGTAAAAAGTGCCCTCTCCAGACCATGAATGCACTTTTTTACCTGAAGGCAGCATTCAAGAAAATCGACTCGTCCAAACTAACTTGAACGCAGCATCTTATGTTGAAATAATTGCCCTCTCTGAAATCCATGCCGTTATGCCACATCTCCAGTAGCCTATTGCCTTTTCTATGTTTAAGTTTAGAGTGGTATCAAGCACTGAAAATAGCAGACCTCCAAGCTCACAACGCGTCGCTATGTGTGACGTGTTGTGAGCTTGGAGGTCTGCTATTTTCTATTTGGACTTGGCTATTGACTGTGACTGGCCTAATATGAGCAGAAATAGGCCTATTTGTTTATATTGCATTACATCATAATTATAGGTGTTACCAACATTTATATTTTGCTGACCTGCCTGGCTAGACGAAGATATATCTCTGTGTGTGTGTGTGTGTGTGTGTGTGTGTGTGTGTGTGTGTGTGTGTGTGTGTGTGTGTGTGTGTGAGCGTGCGTGCGTGCGCGTGCATCTCTCTCTCTCTCTCTCTCTCTCTCTCTCTCTCTCTCTCTCTCTCGCGCTGATATAAAACACGAGCGTCATATGGTTGGTTGTGTAAGTGATCTATCTGGTCAGATCCTGTCCGCTCTCGCCGTGCGTGCACGCGCGCGTGGTGCGAGAGATAATGCGATGATGATGGCAACTAATGAGGCGAGAGAGAGAGAGAGAGAGAGAGAGGGGGGGGGAAGAGAGAGAGAGAGAGAGAGAGAGAGAGAGAGAGAGAGAGAGAGAGAGAGGGAGAGAGAGGTACACTCAGACAGAGGAGACACACAGACAGATTAAAGTCCTCTATAGCAACATAATGGACTAATATAAATGCATACAGTTGGAACGCAACGTTCCGATCGTAGACCGAAGCTCCGTGGCTCCAGGCTGGGTACTTTACGCACTTTACGCGCGGGCTTTACGGGCGGACGTCCAGTGATTTCAGTGAGGCAGACACCGATCAATCACTGTCATTGATTGATTGATTGAAGACTCTAGTAGAAGTTTGCGTAGGAACAAGGTAGGCTACAGTTTCATGACAGTAGGCTGCAGGCTACAGTTAGTTCAGTTAGTTCACTGGTACAAGGTCAACACCAGAGATATGAAAGTCAACAAAGTCACACTTTAAAGCTGCTTGCACACTGCTGCTACTGCTGCGTCTTTTCGTTGCGTTTTGGAAATCCGGTAAAAAACTTTTTCTGGTAAAGGAAAGATAGACAGAGAGGTGAGAGAGAGAGAGAGAGCAAGGAAACCAGTGGAGATATTTGCGAAAATTGGGGGGGAAAAAATCAAATAGGAAACGGGCGGCGGTGTACAAAAGTGATTGTGAGGTATTTTTTTCTTTTTCTTTTACGCGCTCCGAAATTCTCTCCAATATTCGGCCGGAAAAAACAACACTGATCCAAAAGGCTAAAACCATATAGGAGAGGAGTGGTCGAGTGGAGGACCACCACCACCAGACAGACAGACAGACAGACAGACAGACAGACGGACCACCAGGGGGGATTCTACTAAACGGAGGCCGAGGATCAGTGCGTCTCTCCGGGGAAGGAGAGTAGCTGTCACCCATGATGGACCAGAGCGGCGGTCAGACCCCGGCCCAGGACTCAGGCTGTGCCGGGGGAGGAGAGCACTCCTCTGGGGGGGAGAGGGGAGGAGGCTGCCTGCTGTTCGACAGAGACAGAGGAGGAGGAGGAGGTGAGTGCACTATACTACTCAGATAGACTATAAGCACAAATAGACTATAAGCACATATTTACCCAAGTGTAACTCTTTCCACTGTAAATATATATTTCATTTGTTTCTTCTTTATAACTGTTTATTTTTCATTTTGCTACTAATGCATATCCTACTGTGTGAGTGTGAGATATTGATTGATTGATTGATTGATTGATTGATTGATTGATTGATTGATTGATTGAAGACTTTATTAGACGTTTGCAACTTTGCATAGGAAAGGGTACTCTTGTCACTGGTACAAGGCCAACTAAAAGGAGATCCTAGGAAAGCACTTGGCTTATTTCCACAGGAAACCATTGAAGTATTGCATATAATATTGAATGACAGACGGATAGAACACAGTAGATATAGTCAGGAAGAAAATACATAAAGATTAACTTTACTTTATGTCTATACATAAAGGTTTACTGTCTAGATAAGCTGAAACGCTTCCTAGGATCTCCTAGTAGTTGACCTTGTACCAGTGATTTGTGCTGTCATGAAACTGTACTTTTTCCTATTGCAAACTTCTAATGAATTCTTAAACCAATCAATCGATGTTTTACAATCAATACTGCAAATTCTGCCAATGCATAGGAATGAAGCCTACTTTTGGAGAAATCTGCCATGTGTTTTCAAATGTATACAAATTCTTTTTTGAAAATATCAGTTCTGCAAGCTCACAACGTGTTGGAGAGGGAGGGCGAATGCGATGCATGGTGACGTTGTAGATCTGCTATTTTCAAATGGCAGAAATGTAGACTATAGCCTATAGGCTATACTGATGGGGCTAAAGTGGTTCATGTATGTTTTGTGAACATTGACAGTCTTTGTGTGAACTTTCTCATCTGTAAATTGTACATTGATTGATTGATTGATTGATTGATTGATTGATTGATTGATTGAATACTTAATTGACAGTTTGCATAGGAAAAGGTACAGTTTCATTACAGTATACAGTTCACTTGTACAAGGTCAACTAAAAAGGATACACACCTCAAGAAAGCTTTTGGCTTGTTTCATTTTTTGTTTTTTTTGTTTAAACATTTATGCAGTTTTATTTTGTACGCATTGTCATTGGAATTGGATTTTTGATGTAAATTTCATAAGCAAAATGCTGTAGTCAGGGTGATGGGGGCTTCAGACATCAGTATAAGGGGTACTGTCTGCAGCCAAGTACAACTGTCATTGAATAGAACACAACGATTATTTGTCTTTGCCATTGCTGTTTTATTTTGAACATCGTGGAACTGTGGCCTCGTGAATCGGCTTCTCCCGGGAAATCTACATTTGCTTTCTGTGGCTAAATGTAGATTTCCGGGGGAGAGGCTGGTCAGTTGGAACTGGAATGTCTAAGCAAAATGCTGCAGTGAGGTACAAGGGGTATTGGCTCCAGACAGACATCAGTATAACAGCTCATCGTACGTACGGCCCGCGACGCGACGCAAGCGATGACATGTCATTAGGCTTGCCACGATACTGGGTTTCTAACTTCGATACGATATTTTGAAACATTTCGATACTCGATACCATTTTCGATACCACGCAACTATGGCGATTTTAGTGCAAAAAATATTATTTTCATTTAAAGGAAAATACAGAACTTCTTGAGGTAGATGGTAGTGTACTTTTTAAAGGCCTGCCTTTGATGTTATCACATTCTAAATACAAATAGGCCTTTAAAATAACTAGGAATAAAAGCCAAAGTAGGAAGGACACACATGAAAGTAACGTTGGTGTAAACCAACAAGAGAGGTAAAAACTGTATTGATATTATCCATACTATGGAAAAGTCATATTGAAAATCGATACTATATTCAAAATCGATACTTTTCGATAAATCGATATTTTTGACAACACTACATGTCATTAAAATACATTTGTTTAATGAGACCGTCCTGACGTACCACAAGCGACAACGCGTCGTGCCACGACGTCGTCCACCCCTCCTATTTTCGCTCGCAGAGTCTCTGTTTGAGCGAGGTTTCGTGGCATGTCCCGAGTCTCCCGACCCCCCCAAAACACCGGCTTCGACTGCTCTCTTCGCATTCAATCCGACTTTTTCACCATTTCTCAGACGTTTGAATGCAGAGAGTATGCACTGGGTATCCACGGAGGAGTATCCACGGTATCCTGTTCTCCGTGCGCTTTGAAGTACACATGCGCCGATATCTCTCGCCTTGAATATTATTCCCCTCAGGGGAATCGAACCCAAACCGTGGGTTTGTTGCATCCGTGCTCTACTGACTGAGCTAATGAACGGATGAAGTGACTCCTTTTTTGTGCATTTATCTATGACGTGGATAGTGGGGTAGGCGTGGATAGTGAGGGACTGAATATTTACTATTCTGTCCATAACGGCACATAACTCGGTAACGCGGCTGAGTGGGATTGGGCGCCGTTCCCACCGCTCGTCGCGGCAACTCGGCTCGCTAGCGCTCGCCTCGGTGGCGACTCACGGGGGTCATCGGCGCCCAATACCGCGCCGCTCCGTCGGGGTCTGTGGCGTGGAGCGTTACACCGGGGAACAGAGCATATTTGGCATCTGGTTCGAGGCTGGGCTTCACCTCAGGTTTTATTTTTGCGCTCCTCTGAGGTTGACCACTAGATGTCGACATTTTACTACTAATATCTCTGCATTGGCATACTGGATATCCAAGTATCCTGGATACTTTCTGCATTGAAGAGTCTGAAAGCACGTGAATATTTCGCATTAAGTGCGTTGATATCATTCGAACCAGGTGCCCAAAACACCTTTCATTATCATTCATTTGATTGGTTCAGGCATCAGGCTACGTAATGGTCGAGTCCACAGTCGAGGACAGTTTTTCAAGCGGCATCGCCGTTGGAACGCTCGCTCGGCGCTCGCTGGCAGTAAGGATGAGCTGTCTGCTCTCCACCAGGCACGTGCACACATAGACATCAAAGGGGGCTTGAGCCCCTGCCCCTTTACCCACCTGTAAAAAGTGTCCTCTCCAGACCAGTTTTCACTATGGCAAAAGCAATGTAAATGCCCCCTCTTTCCATGCCATACCTGAAGGCAGCATTCAAGAGAATTGCCTTGTCCAAACAGAATTGCCCTCTCTGTGTAGAAATCCATGCCGTTACGCCACATCTCCAGTATTCACTTGATTATGCTTAGTTCAGTGTGGTGTCAAGCACCAGAAAATAGCCGACCTCCAACTTCACAACGCGTCGCGATGCGACGCGTTGTGAGCTTGGAGGTCTGCTATTTTCGATATTTTCACCAAAAGGCCCTTTTAGACATTTCAGCCCCTGCCTCTCTAAAGCCTCTATCAGAGTCCAGGGTGAAGAGCTATTCACTGCAAATTCTAGGTGCTCAGCTATCCACCTAAAGTGAGAAAACAAGTGGAGGCCATCATAGTCAGTCACGGTGAAGTCCTATCACTGTGACAGACTGGTCTAGATCGACCAATCAGTGAACGGGGTGACGGGCCGATCTGTCTCTCTCGCTCTTCACCGCGAGTAATGACGCAATGTTGTAGTTTTATGACTTTAAAAGACTACACCGCGGTGGATAGCTTATCACCGCGGTGCCGACTATGATAGGGGCTTAACATTCTCTCCACGTCCCTGCTCTCCGCTAACCCTGCAGGATGTGGAGGTGTCTCGGGGGACCATGGGGAGGTGACGGGGAGCCCCAGCCCCCCCCGGCCCGGCCAAACAGCGCTCCCTATCTTGTAGATCTGCTATTTTTGAAAAATCGTGAAAATTAGAATTTTGACCCTAAGTGTCTTTTCAATCCTTCTAAGGTTTTTTGAAAAACCCTATGTTTCTGTGTCAGCAATCTGGCCAGCCATCGTCAAAGAAAAGGTCCTTTTCATGTCAACTGGAGCCCAGTTAGTCTGTTCTTGAGAGACTACTATGTCAGTGGTTCTCAAACCTTTTCATGTGAAGGACCCCCAAAATGATATTTATTTGGCCACGGACCCCCCCATCTCAAAATATCTAGTTCCAGGGACCACCCAGAAGCAAAATTTGAGTTACAAACGTTCGCTTTGAAAATACATATATTCAAAGATTTCCACACATTTTCATGACTTTTTCAAAAATAGCAGATCTACAAGCTCGCAGCGCGGCACTCTGTGCCGCACTGTGAGCTTGTATATCTGCTATTTTTCACTGGTTAAAGCATTCAATAATTCTAGGCCCTAAATGGGTTGTTTAATACAGTGTTTCTCAATATTTTTTAATCCAAGCACCCCCTTTACCCGACAAAAAAGTTTTTCTTATAAAACTGCAATTAAAACCATAAAACCATCAAAATAAGAAAGGGAGTGAGAGTTTCAAACGGTGCCTCCTGAACACATTTATTTTCAACACTTCAGCCATGTTGAAAATAACATTTCAGTCCAGTTTTCATGTCAATAACTTACATTCAAACACATCCCAGTTGCCTGGTACCATAATGTGGGTTAGCAACTATCAGGCTCACAACACGTTTCTTCAAATGTTATCATTAAACATAACAGTGATTTATAGGCCTGCTTCTAATTTTCTGTTTGGGGGGCATTTTCTTGAGTACCCCCTGCAGTACCTCCGCGTACCCCTAGGGATACACGTACCCCCATTTGAGAAACACTGGTTTAATATAACCCCTGCTCTCCGCTAACCCCTGCAGGATGTGGAGGTGTTTCGGGGGACCGTGGCGAGGTGTCGGGGAGCCCCAGCCCCCCCGGCCCGGCCAAACAGCGCTCCCTACGGGCCGTGTACGTCCTGAACGACGGGCTGAAGGCGGTGATGGCCAGCAGCCCCGAGGCGGGGGCGCTGCAGTGTCTGCAGAGAGCCTGCGACGCTGAGAGCGCTCTGCTCACCACCGTCACCTTCGGACGCCTGGACTTTGGAGAGACCACGGTGCTGGACACCTTCTACGATGCAGGTGTGGTGTGTGTGTCTGTGTAGTCTGGGATGACTTCACTTGTTGAGATGGGGGTCCCTGGAACAACATGTTGAGATGGGGGTCCACGGCCAAATACATATCATTTTGGGGGTCCTTGACCACTGACAGGCACATTCTACAAATGTATTCTAAATCCTAACCGTTTTCTGAAAAGAACTTATGTTGCTATCAGTGGTTCTCAAACTTTGTCATGTTAAGGACCCCCAAAATTATATGTATTTGACCACGGACCCCCATCTCAAAATATGTTGTTCCAGGGACCCCCATCTCAAAATATGTTGTTCCAGGGACCCCCATCTCAAAATATGTTGTTCCAGGGACCCCCAGACAGCAAGAGCCGCTGATACAAACGACCTACGGCCTGGTCGCGACTTAGGCCACGACTTGGAGGTCGTAGGTCCCGGTTCTGGAGGTTTTGCGCGATCTCGGTCGTAATTCAGCGACCTGGGAAGTCCGCGATCGAAACTCTACGCTTGCTAAGGGAAGGGACGCGAGTTTAGAAACTCTACGCTTGCTAAGGGAAGGAGCGCCGCGATCGAAACTCTACGCTTGCTAAGGGAAGGGACGCGAGTTTAGAAACTCTACGCTTGCTAAGGGAAGGAGCGCTCGTTTTCAACAGCGTCGGCAGGTTAGCTACTCAGTGTCGGCAGGTTAGGGTTAGGGTTAGGGTTAGGGTTAGGGTTAGGGTTAGGGTTAGAGTTGGGGTTAGGGTTAAGGTTAGGGTTAGAGTTAGAGTTGGGGTTAGGGTTAAGGATAGGTTTTGGTGCACCTCGCGCGGTCCAAGTGACTACAATGGAGCGCTTCCTACCTCCGGTTCAGCCAATCACAAGCTTCAAAAGGTTGAATAGCGCTGCTGCTCTAGAATATTCTGCAAAAAGACCTTTTAAATACGACCGCGGACTTCCCAGGTCGCTGAACAACGGCCCGATCGCGCAACAACGGCCCGGGGACGACCGAGGTGGCGCAACCACGGCCGGGGGTCGCGAAACTAGACCGGCCGCGACCTAACAAGTATGTACCGCGAACTACGACCTCCAGAACCGGGACCTACGACCTCCAGGTCGTGGCCTAGGTCGCGACCAGGCCGTAGGTCGTTCGTATCAGCGGCTGTCTCTCCCCCCAGAAGCAAAGATTGTAGTTAAAAATGTTCACTCTATTCTGCATCCAGCTTAAGGTCTCGGACTCATTAGTATGGGATCACTTCACTTCGTCATGTTGTAGTACTCAAAGGACTACAATTTGCCGGAACTATCCACCGGAAACAGTTTTAACCCAAAATATTCCCCTGCGCTCAAGGACATACTTTTAGAGCCTGCCTAATAAACTCCTTGATGCGGAGTAGTTTTGCTTTTGACAAATTAGTTTGGTATAATGCATCTTTTAGTCAAACTCGTAGCGACTGGCAAGACAACACTAGGCTACTCCAGCATTTTAATAGGGATTGGAGAATTCCTAACACAATAATTTGATTACAAGTTACTGTCGCAAGTTGATGATGTCATAAATGTCATGTTTGATCTATCCCTATGGTATTTATGGCATGCATGTGCAAATAAAAACACACAAACACGTTTGAAATATTGATTTGATGCTCATATTAACCATAGGAAGTATTACGTTTGTTTTTATTTGCACATGCATGCCATAAATTCCATAGGGATAGATCACACACGACATTTATGACATCATCAACTTGCGACAGGCATTTCCCCTATTGACTGAAAGATTAGCTATTTCTAGAATAAATAAAAATATTTAGGGTGTTTTTAATTTTACATTGTAGTTATAGAGGACAATTATAATGTATTAAGGCATATTTGTCGTATTAGCCAGGGATCCCTTTAACATATGTGACCGAACACAGCTGAGGGCTAGTCATTGATTTTTTTTTTTTCATTTCCATTTTTTCATTTCATTTGAAAGCTGGGAATCATAGCTACAAAATGATATATTGGTTGTGAAGATTGACCCAACAGTTTTGTAGATATGGCTTATAGAGTTATGCAGTGCAGAAATACTAGATCTGAGAAATTCAGCCTTTTAGATAAAATGTAACCTGCAAAATGTGAGGTTTCTCTTCACATTAATTAAAAAAAGTCTTATTTACATGCAGAGTTAAGCTCTGGCGTTTAAGTGAAATGTAGCCTGATATTTATGAAATGCTTTTGTGGCTTTATCACATTTTAGAAAAAAAAAAAAGAAGGAATTTCAGGGCTGGTCTAAAGCTGTGCTTTCCGAAATGACTGCCCCTCTGCTATGCTGGGACACATATTATTGAACTCAAGTCTCCATGGCGTGACTAATCAATAGAAAAATAAATCTTTTTGGGGGTGAACTACTAAAGTTACAGAGAAGTATGAAAAGGAAGAAAAAAAAGTACTGCTGTAAAAAGAACAAGGCACAAAAAAGAAGAATGTATACATAAAATGTGAAAACATTCAACTCATAAGTGTCACATCACATCACAACACAAATAGCAATACTTAAAGCACAACTCATCAATGCGGTGCCAAACCAAAGTGTTCATAACAGTCAATGCTAGTCAGTGCTACACAAGTATCTTCACCACCATGTCAACACAGCAATAGTACTCAACACTACCAACACAACCCAACAGACCTTATTCACACCACGGCCATCTTGGATCACATGACCACATGGGGTGGCAGCCTGCATTACAAACCATTGTTAACAATGGAGCGATGGTCTCACAATATGACTTCTGTTCAACCAGTTTATTTTGACCAAATTGACAAATGGGCAGATGACAACATCAACATCCCCAAAAGGATTAAATAGAAGGGTACATCCACAATATTCAAGGTAAGTTGGGTTGCAACCTTGCTGTGTACAAAGACTTGCTATCTGTGCAGTGCTTGCTCCACCATCATTAACTATTTTGTTGTTAGATTGTTCCTGATTAATATGCAAAAATCACGATAAAGTAATATTAACTATATGATGGCAGAGCAAGCATTAGTCTGCACAGATACTGTAGCAAGTCTTTGTACAGAGTAACATTGTAACCTAACTACCATGAATATTGTGGATGTACCCTTCTATTTAATCCTTTTTGGGATGTTGATGTTGTCATCTGCCCATTTGTCAATTTGGTCAAAATACATTGGTTGAAAAGAACTCATATTTTGGGACCATCGCTCCATTGTTCACAATGGTTTGTAATGCAGGCTGCTATCCCAGGAAGTCATGTGATTTAAGATGGTCATGGAGTGAATATGGTCTATAGTGCAGTCTTTGGAATAAAGATTTTGGTTTTAGTCATATTCTAGATTAGTCTAGATTTAGTCGACTGAATCTACAGATGATTTTTTTGTCCACAATATCTCTGCAGTGCCTTGATGATGTTGTAATGGTTGATTTTACTCTTGGTTGCATGCTGAAAACGTCAGATCTACAAGCTCACCAGCTTGTAGATCTGCTTTTTTAGTGAAAATTGTATTTAACTCTCCTACTGCCAGATTATTTATTTATTTATTGGGTCTGGTGCCATCAAAAAGCGGCTTACCTTTGCGACGTTATAGCAGATAGACAGACATTTATTTATTTATTTTTTTTATTTATTTTTTATTGTGCAATAGTGCACTTTGGTCTGCCAGGCAGCAGAGGGCGGCGTCATGCGAGAATGAATGTGAATTTGCCTGTTATGTGTTGAAGAAGAAGAAGACCAGTCACTGGCCACAGAGCCTTACAGCCAGAGGAAATCAACAAGGAAGTGAATTGTTCTCCGCTGATCTAACGCATAATGGATTTTTTACACCATCACCGCGGAAAATGTGTTTACAGTACACGGCCGCGCGACCCCTCATCAGCTTACAGTCATCAGACGAACGAACCGAACGAGCGCCGTATTGGCATCGAGGTTCTGTAAAAAATGGGGCGAACGTTAACGTTCAAAGCGTGGGGAGAATTAACGTCAAATGCATTTACTTAGGGCTACAGTATGTTAACTTTATGAACATAAATACAAATACATCAGACGTACAAAAGACATTAGGCCGTTAAGCTACTAATATATACTGAATTAATCTCTCTCTCTCTCTCTCTCTCTCTCTCTCTCTCTCTCTCTCTCTCTCTCTCTCTCTCTCTCTGTGTCTCTATGTCTCTCTCCCATCCAGACATAGCGGTGGTGGACATGAGCGACGTGTTTCGTCAGCCCTCTCTCTTCTATCACCTGGGAGTGAGGGAGAGCTTCGACATGGCTAACAACGTTATCCTGTACCACGACACCGACCCTGACACCGCACAGTCACTGAAGGTACGCTAACAACGTTATCCTGTACCACGACACTGACCCTGACACCGCACAGTCACTGAAGGTACGCTAACAACGTTATCCTGTACCACGACACTGACCCTGACACCGCACAGTCACTGAAGGTACGCTAACAACGTTATCCTGTACCACGACACTGACCCTGATACTGCACAGTCACTGAAGGTACGCTAACAACGTTATCCTGTACCACGACACTGACCCTGACACCGCACAGTCACTGAAGGTACGCTAACAACGTTATCCTGTACCACGACACTGACCCTGACACCGCACAGTCACTGAAGGTACGCTAACAACGTTATCCTGTACCACGACACTGACCCTGACACCGCACAGTCACTGAAGGTACGCTAACAACGTTATCCTGTACCACGACACTGACCCTGACACCGCACAGTCACTGAAGGTACGCTAACAACGTTATCCTGTACCACGACACTGACCCTGACACCGCACAGTCACTGAAGGTACGCTAACAACGTTATCCTGTACCACGACACCGACCCTGACACCGCACAGTCACTGAAGGTACGCTAACAACGTTATCCTGTACCACGACACTGACCCTGACACCGCACAGTCACTGAAGGTACGCTAACAACGTTATCCTGTACCACGACACTGACCCTGACACCGCACAGTCACTGAAGGTACGCTAACAACGTTATCCTGTACCACGATACTGACCCTGACACCGCACAGTCACTGAAGGTACACGCATGCACACACACACACACACACACACACACACACACACACACACACACACACACACACACACACACACACACACCAGGGACGTGCTGGGCCCCTGATTCAGCCCGGGAAAAAGAATTGTAGAGGCCCTCATTGCAGCGCTATAGAGAGAGATCTCTCTCTATAGCGCTGCTGCTGCTCAAAGATTTGCCATTTCAGATCATGACAAGTGACAAGCCAGTGGGCCAATTACATGAGTTATATTTTGTCGTTGTCGGGCACACAACGCCTCACACACAAACATTGATTTAGTTTTAGTCATAATTTAGTCGCCTGAAAAGTTTTAGCCAAAAATAGCAGATCTACAAGCTCACAACGCCTCGCAAGTTTTAAATCTACAGTTGATTTAGTCGACTGAAATGTATTTTGGCAGGCCTTGATGGCATCGTAATGACTGGTTTTACACTTGGTTGCGTGATGAAAATAGCAGATCTACAAGCTCACAACCAAACATAAAATGACTCTCTTCTCTTCTAGTCCCTCCATAGCGTTTTTGTCTAGTTTTTATTTTTGATGACAAAATTGTCAACATATTTAGTCTTAGTTTTAGTCATCACAGCTTAGTTTTTATTGAGTTTTCGTCAGTGAAAAAAACGCAGTCGACAAAAAATAAATAAATAAATCAGCATAGTTTAGTCGACTAAATCAACACTGAAACAAACATGTGTGTGTGTGGTGTGGATATATTCACAAGTCATGGATGCCATTCTCTGAACAAAGAGTTATTCCTGGAACGCACATGTGTGTGTGTGTGTGCGTGCTACATGTGTGTGCATACATGTGCGTGCGTACATATGTGTGCGTACATGTGTGTGCGTACATATGCGTGCATACATGTGCGTGCGTACATATGCATGCGTACATGTGTGTGCGTGTGCTTTCAAAGCAAACAGCTGTTCTTACAGTGCTCAACGTGTCACTGTAATAATGTAAGGTCTGGTTTATTTATATCCACTGTGTTTGGCGGGTCGGAAATAGAACAGATCTACAAGCCCACGACACACGCGTGACGCTTGTCGGCTGTGTTTTGATGAACGACACACGTGTGCAAACCAGGAATACATCTGGTATGAGAATACACATGCGTACTGTATACCAGGGGTCTTCAATGTTTTCAGGCCAAGGACCCCTTAGTTGAGAGAGAGATGAAGCAGGGACCCCTTAGCTGAGAGAGAGACGAAGCAGGGACCCCTTAGCTGAGAGAGAGATGAAGCAGGGACCCCTTAGTTGAGAGAGAGATGAAGCAGGGACCCCTTAGTTGAGAGAGAGATGAAGCAGGGACCCCCACAACCTGTTCATAGATTCCATATAGTTTCATTGTTTGACAGCACAATCATCTGTGTATTTTGGATTCATGTCAATTTGTGTTTTCAGATATTTAACCACTTGAACCGTCAATACTTAATAAACTTGACCTTTCACTCGGTACTTAGTCTGCTCTTTTTCCCCTCTACACCAAACCTCTGCCAAAAATAGCAGATCTACAAGCTCACAACGCATCGCGTTGTGAGGCGTTGTGAGCTTGTAGATCTGCTATTTTTGGCTAAAGTTCTCAGAATATGGACACTAGGGTTCAAGAGGTTAATATAAAAAAGGAAAAAAAAGTTTCTATCACTCAAGGATTTGGAGGACCCCCTGTAGTAACTCTGGGGACCCCCTAGGGGTCCCGGACTCCCTGTTGAATACCCCTGCTGTATACTGTGTACACACAAACGCACACACACACACCCACACACACACACCCACACACACACACACACACACACACACACACACACACACACACACACACACACACACACACACACACATAGAATACACACGAATACTGTACACACACATTGTCCCCTGCTAAAAGAAGGGCTTCTTTACTGATGGTTCAATTATGCTTTATTCACAAACCAACGTAAAAGCTGTAAAATAAAATAACATTTTACAAACAAACAATCTAAACATCAAACGTCTTCTAAATTACAATAAATTGAAACAGAACTTGGACAAATTAAATAATATCACACAAGATACATTTCAACAAAGAAAAACACACCTTGTGCCCAAATGCAACAGGGGACTAAGGGGAAAAGATTTCAAACATGCCTGCAATACTGTTCTGTATTGGTGTTCACCTTTGTTGCTTGGTGCATTGAATGATTCTCTGACAATAATAAGGAAAAGACAATCAACACATCTTGGCCATTTTTACACTTTGTTCATTATAAACTTTAAAGTTTCAGAGATGCCCAAAACGAGAGTGAATGCCAGCAGAACAGTATTGCAGGTCATTTTGGCACATTATTTTGGCTACCCACACGTTTGGCTGTGGTGCTCATTCCACGAATGCCCGATGTTTACAAGCTGTACCTCGTTGTAAAGGTTACTAATCACCGATACAAATGATTTAAAACACAATACCAATTGGTATTATTAAAGGGGAGATATAATGGATCGAAGTCAAGTTTCTAACTTTTTGTGCGTAGTTGAATAAAGATACGTGTCAGATCATGTTTGTAACTGTCTTTATCTTCTCTCTGTTACAGGATATGGTGGCGCAGAAGAACACAGTAAGTTTCAGTGTGTGTGTGTGTGTGTGTGTGTGTGTGTGTGTGTGTGTGTGTGTGTGTGTGTGTGTGTGTGTGTGTGCGCGTGCGCGTGCGTGTGCGCGCGCGTGTGTGTGTGTGTGTGTGTGTGTGTGCGCCACACAGAGATTTATGTGTGAGCGCACCACCATGTGCTATTTGTGGAATAGAATGCACTGGGACAAGTGCACACACACACACACACACACACACACACACACACACACACACACACACACACACACACACTGGGACAAGTGCACGTGCACAAGATAGCAAATGATTTAGAATTGCGTCATGCTACAGTATGTGTCCAATCCTATCACAGTCTTGCTTGATTGTAGTGTTTTGATGTCATTGACGCGTGATTACGGATCCAACTGGGAAAGATGGATGGAAACGGCATAGAGCGCTCGTTTTCACAGTTATTGTCCACGACATTGCAAGCGGCGCGAAGGCCAGCGGACCTTGGTCCTGCTCTTCGCCCCCGAGCGCCGCAGGCGCGAGTGGCCGCGAAGAGCGGGCCAGGGCCGCGCGGCCGGCGGAGCGCCGCGCGAGTTACGAAGCCGTGGTGAATGCAATCGTTATATTTATGCCCAGGCCGTAAGGCCTGGGCAAGCGCACGATAAACGCCATGCTAATTGGGTTTTGGTGCACCTCGCGCGGTCCAAGTGACTACAACGGAGCGCTCCCTACGTCCGGTCCAGCCAATCACAAGCTTCAAAAATGAGTCCGGGGCGTGGTTATCCATCTTTCCCAGTTGGACCTGTAATCACGCGTCATTGACCATGCCATCATGATGTCATTGACCATGCCATCATGATGTCATTGACCATGCCATCATGATGTCATTGACCATGCCATCATGATTGCTAAACTAAGAACACATGGATTTAGTAGAATATGGCTGTATGATGTCTTGGAATTCTGGATCAATCAGTAATCACTGCACTGCGTGTTTTCGTTGTGTTTTGGAAATCCGAAATATGGAGTCCAGGGAGAGAGAGAGGAAAGAGAGAGAGAGAGCAAGGGACTCCGTGCGTCAGCTGCGAAAAATCGGAAAAAATCAACCCTGGTCCGAAAATAAATACGAAACGGGCGGCAGTGTGCAAACGTGATTGACATAACGTGAGGTTGATTTTTTTTATTCACGCACTCCGAAATTCACTCCGATATTCGGCCCGAAAAACGCGGCAGTGTGCAACGACCTTAAGACTCCATAATTGGGAGATAAGCGACCGTCAGGCATTCAGGAGAGCAGACAATATTGTAGGTGGTGATGGTTATGCTTTATGTACATGCTATGATGGAGAGAAGTGTTAACACTATGTCAGTGGTACGGTAGTTCTACCAGAAGTCCTTTATGTACATGATATGATGGGGAGAAGTACAATAACACTCATGTCAGTGGTACGGTAGATCTACCAGAAGTCCTTTATGTACATGATATGATGGGGAGAAGTACAATAACACTGTCAGTGGTACGGTAGATCTACCAGAAGTCCTTTATGTACATGATATGATGGGGAGAAGTACAATAACACTCATGTCAGTGGTACGGTAGTTCTACCAGAAGTCCTTTATGTACATGATATGATGGGGAGAAGTACAATAACACTCATGTCAGTGGTACGGTAGATCTACCAGAAGTCCTTTATGTACATGATATGATGGGGAGAAGTACAATAACACTCATGTCAGTGGTACGGTAGATCTACCAGAAGTCCTTTATGTACATGCTATGATGGAGAGAAGTACAATAACACTATGTCAGTGGTACGGTAGATCTACCAGAAGTCCTTTATGTACATGATATGATGGGGAGAAGTACAATAACACTCATGTCAGTGGTACGGTAGATCTACCAGAAGTCCTTTATGTACATGATATGATGGAGAGAAGTACAATAACACTCATGTCAGTGGTACGGTAGATCTACCAGAAGTCCTTTATGTACATGCTATGATGGAGAGAAGTACAATAACACTCATGTCAGTGGTACGGTAGATCTACCAGAAGTCCTTTATGTACATGATATGATGGAGAGAAGTACAATAACACTCATGTCAGTGGTACGGTAGATCTACCAGAAGTCCTTTATGTACATGCTATGATGGAGAGAAGTACAATAACACTCATGTCAGTGGTACGGTAGATCTACCAGAAGTCCTTTATGTACATGCTATGATGGAGAGAAGTACAATAACACTCATGTCAGTGGTACGGTAGATCTACCAGAAGTCCTTTATGTACATGATATGATGGAGAGAAGTACAATAACACTCATGTCAGTGGTACGGTAGATCTACCAGAAGTCCTTTATGTACATGATATGATGGAGAGAAGTACAATAACACTCATGTCAGTGGTACGGTAGATCTACCAGAAGTCCTTTATGTACATGATATGATGGAGAGAAGTACAATAACACTCATGTCAGTGGTACGGTAGATCTACCAGAAGTCCTTTATGTACATGCTATGATGGAGAGAAGTACAATAACACTCATGTCAGTGGTACGGTAGATCTACCAGAAGTCCTTTATGTACATGCTATGATGGAGAGAAGTACAATAACACTCATGTCAGTGGTACGGTAGATCTACCAGAAGTCCTTTATGTACATGATATGATGGAGAGAAGTACAATAACACTCATGTCAGTGGTACGGTAGATCTACCAGAAGTCCTTTATGTACATGCTATGATGGAGAGAAGTACAATAACACTCATGTCAGTGGTACGGTAGATCTACCAGAAGTCCTTTATGTACATGCTATGATGGAGAGAAGTACAATAACACTCATGTCAGTGGTACGGTAGATCTACCAGAAGTCCTTTATGTACATGATATGATGGAGAGAAGTACAATAACACTCATGTCAGTGGTACGGTAGATCTACCAGAAGTCCTTTATGTACATGATATGATGGAGAGAAGTACAATAACACTCATGTCAGTGGTACGGTAGATCTACCAGAAGTCCTTTATGTACATGATATGATGGAGAGAAGTACAATAACACTCATGTCAGTGGTACGGTAGTTCTACCAGAAGTCCTTTATGTACATGATATGATGGAGAGAAGTACAATAACACTCATGTCAGTGGTACGGTAGTTCTACCAGAAGTCAAGGTCAGTATCGTATATAAGACCCTAAATGGTCGATGCCCGCCTCCCCTGGGGCGGCTGTAGCTCAGGAGGTAGAGTGGGTTGGCCAATGCTCCATGGGTCAGCGGTTCAAATCCCAGCTTCTCCTGTCTACATGTCGAAGTCTCCTTGGGCAAGACACTGAACCCCAAGTTGCCTCCGGTGAGCTGATTGGTGCCTTGCATGGTTTCCACCGCCACCGGTGTATGAATGTGTGTGTGAATGGGTGAATGTAATGCACATTGTAAAGCGCTTCGGATAAAAGCGCTATATAAATGCACCATTTACCATTTTTTTACCATTTACCCCTAAGGGAATTCATCAACAGGAAGCCTGATAGAGGACTCAATACTAGGGCAATCACTAGAGGGGACTGCAAAGTGCCACATCGGGCAACCACTTTTGGAAAAAAACACCCTCCCAGTCCAGGGCCGTTCAATTTGGAATGACCTACCCCTAACAATAAGAGATTGTTTGTCATTTCCATCCTTCAAGTATAACCTAAAGAAATGGTTACTTGACAATCAAACGTGTGACCATGTATAGTCTTACTAGTCCTAATAGTATAGTTTTTAATTATCCTTTTACTAATATAGGGTTCTTACAGGTGGAATAGTATAGTACTTGTATGTAGGTGTTCTAAATGCCTTCCCTTGGTGTAAGGTTACTGTTGTTGGTATGTGTTGTGATGTTTTGTTTTTGTCTTCATGTGGGGACCAAGGATGAAATGTAGCATTCTTGCTAATTCCGGTGTATTTACATTGCTTTTATGTAGTGTTCATTAATATGCATTGTCCCGTCTAAATAGATAAATAAAGTAAAGTTAAGGCTCTTTCCCACTGCGCCCGTTATCGTCGTGGACGCTGCCATCCCCTGTTATCCACTTCAAAAATATACAGTATTTTTTATCGTTATCGCCTCGTGCCGCAGTGGGAAAGATCACTGTTCTACTGTCACTGCCTCAAGGACCAGCTGAACCATAACAAGATAGACTCCCATAAGCAATAGCTATCAGTCCTAGAGGAGACATCTAGACTCTTACAAGCTATCAGATATGAATCTATCATAATGTACAGATATGAATAGCATAAGATGAACAACACAGTGTACTGTAAACAAGGTTACCAGTAAGGCTCCCTAAATCGGGAGATAAGCGACCGTCAGGTCGCATATACAAACTTTAGAAGGCAATGGTAGCCAATCAGGAGGGAATATGGGAAATGGGACAGATCCATGTTGATGACATGACTGTAGAGATACTGTGTACCGCTTTAGGTGATTTTAGGGTAACACTTTAGGAGCAGTGTCCAAAAATGTTGTCTGCAAAAAAGCAGCGTCATGGTGGCACTAGAGGAGGGCCATGTGAGAAATGAGGGGCGGAGGGGCGGAGGTTGTGGTTTGCCAGCCAAGGAGTGTGTGTGTGTTTATGTTGACGTTCATCCCTTGGAGGGACGTTTTGTCTGTGAGGGGAGGGGGGAGCTCAGCCAGAGCTCTTAATTGCTCCCTTTGAACTTCAAAGGGGTTGTGCACTGAGGTAATTGATTGGGCCGCAAAAGTGTCTAGTGCTTGTTAGTGATCTCTCTTATCAATGAAAGCATCAAAGACAACGACCTGTTTGATGCCTGTCATAGAGGGGAAGGGGAGGGTGCCTAGTTCCCCTTTAACACACAATGAATGTAAGGGTTAATTTGCTGGTGCCCATGGCAACCCGCCATTTTGCCTACTCGAGGTCGAGGTCCTGGTGAAAAAAGTAATCAGAGTAAATGTGATCCAAGCATGTCCTGTTTATTTCGCGAAAATCTTTTCTTTCAGTCAGGACCGTTTTTTAACAATCCTGCGCCACAGCGTTTGTGTGACGGCCGGTAGAGAAGGCCGCGTTTTGAACGTGAAAAGAAAGAAAAAAAAAAGATCCAGAGAAAACTGCATGTTTGTGCAGCAGCTTTACAGGGCAGTGAACGAGGCAGACAGCACTTCCTGGTCACGTGATTTCGCGCTGCATTTTGGGAAATGGAGTTTGTTTCATCACCGCGGTAGCCAAGTACAGTAGCTACAGTACAGTATAGTTTACTGTACAACGCAGCAAACGCGTCGATGGGCTCACGTAGACATCAAAGAGATTGGTGCGTTGACACCACGTGGGCATCAAATGAGCTAATGGACGTGTTTCTGTGTGCTTCTTGTGGACATGCGTGGATTTGAAACGTGTGTGTGTGTGTGTGTGTGTGTGTGTGTGCGTGTGTGTGTGTGTGTGTGTGTGTGTGTGCGTGTGTGTGTGCGTGTGTGTGCGTGGCGTGCGTGGAGTAGGCCTCTCGTACCGTGACCGTGCCCTTCCCCTGGGTTCAGTTGCCTCTACAGTACAGAGGCTCCGGCCTGAGGAACAAAGTAGGTACCAGAGCTGCCCCGAAGCATGCTGGGATATGGAGTCCCCCTAACCACCTGACTAACCGTGTGATGGAGGCGGAGTCTCTAACCACCTGACCAAAGATAGTGCATCCTGATTGGAGCCTCTAGAGTGTCCAGTGTCGCCGTGAAAAAGAGTGGCTCTCTACGTTTGTGGAAGTAGATTGCGAGATAAAGCTGTTTCTTTGCATCAACAATGAATAGGAGCCTATGGAGAATAGACGCTCCGTGGTGATGGTGGCCAAGTTGCATCTTGGGATATGTAGTGTTTTTGCTCACCAGCGGCTACCACGGCACCTGTTCACCTCCTGGTAACCATGGTAACAGTTAAGTTGTCTATGGGCGTGATAACGGGGCCTTGGTGCCGCACCGCCATAATTCCTATCTCGTTCCTGGACGTAATTCTCCTTTTGCACAAAGTAGTGCATTGCAAGATAGAGGGCGCCAGATCCCTTTGAGTCACACCCTACCACTACTTCCTGTTCATCCACAGAGCATTGATTCTAGTTGTTTTCTCCATTAGATTAAAGTGCTTTCTTTTCACTTTGTTCAACTTTTATTACTTGTAAAAAATACATTTTATTTACCATCCCAAGTAATAAAAGTTGAGAAAAGTTAAAAGAAATCTAATGGAGAAAACGACTAGAATCAATGCTCTGTGGATGAACAGGAAGTAGTGGTAGGGTGTGACTTAGTCTCGCGTAGCCAGACAACAATTCCACAATCTCTGAATGCTATATAGAGTCTGGAACGGCAGCTCCCGAACGGCGAGTATCGGAAGTAGCCGCTGCTGCACTGAACTGTAGTCCCATTGGAAACATAACAGAAACACAATAGCTCAGACAAGTCATTCGAGCGGCCTATTCTTGTTATGGGTGTATAGTTTAAGAAAACAACATGTAAGTAACACCAATAACACCAGAGAAAGACGAAATAACGCCCCCAGAAATAATGAAAGGAGACATAACGCTTCCAGTAGGACATGTTATTGCTACTGCACCAAGGGAGCGGTTGCGTCACATCCGCTTTATCTCGCACTCATCGTTTCTATTTCCGTGCCCCAGACTGTATGCCGGGAGTCAACAGTCTGGCCACGCGAGACTAGGTGTGACTCAAAGGGATCTGGCGCCCTCTGTCTTGCATTGCACTACTTTGTGCAAAAGGAGAAAAGGCATCGGAAGTGTTAAAAGAGGCTAAACTACTACCTCATCTCCCCCTGCAGGCCTCCAGTGGTAACTACTACTTCATCCCCTACATGCTAACCCCTAACCATGAATACATGTTCCTCCCTACAGGCCTCCAGTGGTAACTACTACTTCATCCCCTACGTGCTAACCCCTAACCATGAATACATGTTCCTCCCTACAGGCGTCCAGTGGTAACTACTACTTCATCCCCTACGTGCTAACCCCTAACCATGAATACATGTGCTGTGAGAGCGACGCCCAGCGGCGGGCCAGTGAGTACATGCAGCCTTCCTGGGACAACCTGTTGGGGGCGCTGTGTGTCCCCCTGACAGACCGCTTCAGAGACCTGCTGAAGGATATACATGTTACCTCATGGTGAGACAGAGAGACGCACACACGCACGCACGCACGCACGCACGCACGCACGCACGCACGCACACACACACACACACACACACACACACAAACTGTTGTTTCCATCCATCCATCTGCAAACACTTATATGAAGTATATATGTCTCGATAAGGGCGCACCCATGGGTGCATCTCACTAGCCAACACACAAGAGGTTGAATGAACTGAAACCAGCGCTCCCCAAAACAACAGGTTTGGAGATCTGTTGGGAATTGATTACATGAAACAGCATTTAGTCTCAATGTTTGTAAACAAGAAATTGGTCTATAGTCTTCTCCAGACTAAGCCCTATTCACGGCCCGCCCACTCAGCAAATTTCTCAGCAACTTCCTGGTGCTGACGTCAGTTTAGAAGGGTAAAAGAACACAGAAATCGCTGGACTTAAAGCCAACAAATCATTATTTCGAACGGTAAAGTAAATTATAACGCTTTGTGCCTTTTACTATCTTGTGTTCTTCTTCATGCTAGCCGTATTTTATACTGTACTATTCGGAAATTGCATTAACTTTTCTGTGTTAACTCTATGGGCTTAGCAGGGTTTTACCCTTCAAAACGTGACTCCAGCACCGGGGGGATGCTGAGTGGGTGGGCCGTGAATAGGGCTTCTTCTCCACCCAATCACTGAAAGCAGCAGTGATTAGCCGCCAGCAATCAAGAAGATTACGAGGAGAAGACACTCAGTGACCACGGCTATGCGCCATGACACTTTCAATGTGCACAGTACATAATGTTATTGAGGCAGCTAAACAGCGGCAAGTATAGTTTCTGTCTCTGAGATATCGCAAGATTTGGATTCCAGACAGGGAATGGTGGACCGTCTCGCGGAGTCGTGATACTAGCTAGTTCAGAAACGTACTTTATGCTCTTTAGATGCCTCTATAAAGTTATACAGCGTACACGTCAAAAAGCAACACAGCAGAAAACAATGTGTGACATTTTTTTCTTTTATATTCCTGAGCTGAGTATTTTATAAAGGTCTTTATCGTTCAGAATATATATTTTTTTGTTCATGAGCTGTCCCAGCCGGCGCTCGTTGACTCCAATGTTATTCACAGAACCTCCGGTGCTAGTTTTGCCACTGAGAGTGTCAGTGTCATGGCGCATAGCCGTGGTGCAAAAGAAAGAAAACGCATCAGCGTCCTCTCTCTCTAGGTCGTCCTCAGACGAGCCTTCCATCGTCGCTTCCAGTCATCCCGGTTCTCCATACATCTGGCCAGCTCGTTGGTACTTTGTGCTCCTACGTCTTTCTTGAGTACATCCACGTATGTTATTGTGGGACGTCCTCGTGACCGGTGCCCATGTGTTGGTTCCCACAGCACCAATTTGCTGGCAGAAAGCTCCTGGTGTCTTTGGCAGTGTCCTGCTAGTCTCATTCTTCTGGCAGCAATTTTCTCGCTAACCCTTGGTATTCCCTCATACAGGCTCTTGTTGGTAACATGTGCACTCTTGCTGATGTTAAGTACTGCACGCAACATTCTGGTGTAGCACCCGTCTAGAGACTTCTGCAGGGTTGGCTTCAGGGTCCAGCATTCACTGCCATAGAGGAGAACCGACTCCACCGTTGCAAAGAAGAAGCTGAGTTTGATTTGGCGGGGGAGGTTGGAGTTCCTTACACTGTTCATGCCGTTCAGGGCCTTCCATGCAAGTGCCTTCCTCACTTTAAGATCTTTCTCAGTTGAGTTGACCCATGCGCCCAGGTACTTGAAGTCCTTGACTTCCTTCAGCACAGCGCCTCCTGTCCTTTCCTTATCTGAACTTCCTTGCCAGCAATCAGGAAACTCTCCTGGATCACCTGGGAATGATCACTCACCCTCACACACAACCCCACACTGAGCTAAACACACACACACACACACACACACACACACACACACACACACACTGCACTGCGTGGTGAAGTCACTCTCCTAACAGTTACTTAACTAGGGGTTCAGAGTCTTGCTTTGTGGAGCGGACCCACAATGTTTAGGCTTTTTTGTGTTCCTCTACATTAGTATTTTTTTGAGCGGTGGTAAACCGCTCCATAGAGTGGCTGTGCGTGTGTCTGTAGCCACTTTTCCTCAGCGTTTTGCCATAGCAATGTGTTTTCCTCTGCGTTTTGCCATAGCAATATGTGTGTGTGTAGCCATATTTCATCACCAATTACGTTATGCAAGCACGACCACCGCTCACTTCACATTGGGTGTGATTTTTATTGTTGTTTGTTAATGTCTCTCTCTCTCTCTCTCTCTCTCTCCTCAGTGCGTCCTTTAAGGACACGCTGCTCAACGACATCCGCAAGGCGCGGGAGAAGTACCAGGGGGAGGAGCTAGCCAAGGAGCTGTCGCGCATCAAGCTACGCATCGACAACACCGAGGTTCTGACGCAGGACATCGTTATGAACCTGCTGTTCTCCTACAGAGACATACAGGTCAGAACCTCTCCTATAGAGACATACAGAACCTCTCCTATAGAGACATACAGGTCAGAACCTCTCCTATAGAGACATACAGGTCAGAACCTCTCCTATAGAGACATACAGGTCAGAACCTCTCCTATAGAGACATACAGGTTAGAACCTCTCCTATAGAGACATACAGAACCTCTCCTATAGAGACATACAGGTCAGAACCTCTCCTATAGAGACATACAGGTCAGAACCTCTCCTATAGAGACATACAGGTTAGAACCTCTCCTATAGAGACATACAGAACCTCTCCTATAGAGACATACAGGTCAGAACCTCTCCTATAGAGACATACAGAACCTCTCCTATAGAGACATACAGAACCTCTCCTATAGAGACATACAGGTCAGAACCTCTCCTACCGAGACATTCAGGTCAGCAGTGGTGGAAAGTAACTGAGTACATTTACTCTAGTACTCTACCTAACCCATTTAGACCACTTTAGATTTTAACCGCTTTAAACATAATTTGATACTTTGGCTATTCAAAAACAGCAGATCTACAAGCTCATAGCGCGGCACCGAGTGATCTGCTATTTTTTGGAAATCTATGAATATATCAATTTTTAAAGCGATTATTTTTACTAAATGTAATTCTGTAAATCCTTGACATGAAAAAGTTTGAGAAGCACTGACATAGAAACATCTAACATCTAGTTTTAACGTGCGCGTGTGTGTGTGTGTGTGTGTGTGTGTCCTCTACCCTCCAGGACTATGATGCCATGGTGAAGCTGAATGTAATGAATGTGTGTGTGTGCCCTCTACCCTCCAGGACTATGATGCCATGGTAAAGCTGGTTCAGACTCTAGAGATGCTGCCAACCTGTGACCTGGCAACCCAACCCATGATCCAGTTCCACTACGCCTTCGCCCTCAACAGGTGCCCACCACCTCCACCCAACACACCTCCTCCTACATCCACCCACTTCTTTTTGTTGCGGTGAAAGCCGCTTCCAAGGAGTGGCTTTGTGCATGTGTCCCGTACATGTCCAAACAGTACAGTATATGGTCATTCCAGTCCAGTATGAACAGGCTTTGTCTGTCCCGTACATCCAGAATATGTGTGTCCCGTGCATGCAGAATTGAGGATTGGTCAAGCTTCACATGACAATTTGGCCCTCCAGATAAAAATCATTCAGAATTCAGAATTCATAGAAATATAGAACTAAAGCACATAGAAAGTATAGATCTAGAACACAGAATGTATAGATCTAGAACACAGAATGTATAGATCTAGAACACAGAATGTATAGATCTAGAACACAGATTTCATAGCTCTAGAACACATAGAATAAACATTCACCGCTTCACTTCGAACCGACGTTTGATTTTTAGTGTGACTATAGTACTTGTCAGACTTTATTCCATCCATCCATCTTCCAGGGCCTCCTAGATAAACTTTATTTTGCCGCTACTCCTCCCACAGTTTTTGGGTGGTGCTCTTGGAAGGAGCTAAGCTCCAACATCTGGCTTTGTCCGGCACGAAGCGTCCCGGACAGAGTGTCCCGAAGTGTGGCCTACATCTTAGCACAAATTGCTCAACGTTTGTTGGCCTATTGCTTCACGGGACGCTTGATGAACTGGGAGGCTGGGGTTTGATCCCCGGTCAGGACATACCAAAGACACACTAAAATGGGACCCAGTGCCTCCCTGCTTGGCATTCAGCATCAAGGGTTGGACTGGGGGTCCCTGCGACAAACTAGCGTCATGTCCCGATGTGACTTACAGGCGCTAGTATTGTTACTGTAAATAATAATAAAGAAATCGTTGGCTTAGTGTGTCTAAAAATACATATTTAGCCACTTGTACGCATGCAGTAAATGAAAACATTCTAATACTTATCTTTTCTTTTCTCTAATAACAATCTAAAATATGAACCCTTGTTGTAAAAAACCCTTGTTGTCTTACAGGAGGAACAGTCCTGGGGACAGGGAGCAGGCTCTAGTATTGATTAGACAGAGAACAGGCTCTAGTATTGATTAGACAGAGAACAGGCTCTAGTATTGATTAGACAGGGAGCAGGCTCTAGTATTGATTAGACAGAGAACAGGCTCTAGTATTGATTAGACAGAGAACAGGCTCTAGTATTGATTAGACAGGGAGCAGGCTCTAGTATTGATTAGACAGAGAACAGGCTCTAGTATTGATTAGACAGAGAACAGGCTCTAGTATTGATTAGACAGGGAGCAGGCTCTAGTATTGATTAGACAGAGAACAGGCTCTAGTATTGATTAGACAGAGAACAGGCTCTAGTATTGATTAGACAGAGAACAGGCTCTAGTATTGATTAGACAGGGAGCAGGCTCTAGTATTGATTAGACAGAGAACAGGCTCTAGTATTGATTAGACAGGGAGCAGGCTCTAGTATTGATTAGACAGAGAACAGGCTCTAGTATTGATTAGACAGAGAACAGGCTCTAGTATTGATTAGACAGGGAGCAGGCTCTAGTATTGATTAGACAGAGAACAGGCTCTAGTATTGATTAGACAGGGAGCAGGCTCTAGTATTGATTAGACAGAGAACAGGCTCTAGTATTGATTAGACAGAGAACAGGCTCTAGTATTGATTAGACAGAGAACAGGCTCTAGTATTGATTAGACAGGGAGCAGGCTCTAGTATTGATTAGACAGGGAGCAGGCTCTAGTATTGATTAGACAGGGAGCAGGCTCTAGTATTGATTAGACAGGGAACAGGCTCTAGTATTGATTAGACAGGGAACAGGCTCTAGTATTGATTAGACAGGGAGCAGGCTCTAGTATTGATTAGACAGGGAGCAGGCTCTAGTATTGATTAGACAGGGAACAGGCTCTAGTATTGATTAGACAGAGAACAGGCTCTAGTATTGATTAGACAGGGAACAGGCTCTAGTATTGATTAGACAGGGAGCAGGCTCTAGTATTGATTAGACAGGGAACAGGCTCTAGTATTGATTAGACAGGGAGCAGGCTCTAGTATTGATTAGACAGGGAACAGGCTCTAGTATTGATTAGACAGAGAACAGGCTCTAGTATTGATTAGACAGGGAACAGGCTCTAGTATTGATTAGACAGGGAACAGGCTCTAGTATTGATTAGACAGGGAGCAGGCTCTAGTATTGATTAGACAGGGAGCAGGCTCTAGTATTGATTAGACAGAGAACAGGCTCTAGTATTGATTAGACAGGGAACAGGCTCTAGTATTGATTAGACAGGGAGCAGGCTCTAGTATTGATTAGACAGGGAACAGGCTCTAGTATTGATTAGACAGAGAACAGGCTCTAGTATTGATTAGACAGAGAACAGGCTCTAGTATTGATTAGACAGGGAGCAGGCTCTAGTATTGATTAGACAGGGAACAGGCTCTAGTATTGATTAGACAGAGAACAGGCTCTAGTATTGATTAGACAGAGAACAGGCTCTAGTATTGATTAGACAGAGAACAGGCTCTAGTATTGATTAGACAGAGAACAGGCTCTAGTATTGATTAGACAGGGAGCAGGCTCTAGTATTGATTAGACAGGGAGCAGGCTCTAGTATTGATTAGACAGGGAACAGGCTCTAGTATTGATTAGACAGGGAGCAGGCTCTAGTATTGATTAGACAGAGAACAGGCTCTAGTATTGATTAGACAGAGAGCAGGCTCTAGTATTGATTAGACAGGGAACAGGCTCTAGTATTGATTAGACAGAGAACAGGCTCTAGTATTGATTAGACAGAGAACAGGCTCTAGTATTGATTAGACAGAGAACAGGCTCTAGTATTGATTAGACAGGGAGCAGGCTCTAGTATTGATTAGACAGGGAGCAGGCTCTAGTATTGATTAGACAGGGAACAGGCTCTAGTATTGATTAGACAGGGAGCAGGCTCTAGTATTGATTAGACAGGGAACAGGCTCTAGTATTGATTAGACAGGGAGCAGGCTCTAGTATTGATTAGACAGAGAACAGGCTCTAGTATTGATTAGACAGAGAACAGGCTCTAGTATTGATTAGACAGAGAACAGGCTCTAGTATTGATTAGACAGGGAGCAGGCTCTAGTATTGATTAGACAGGGAGCAGGCTCTAGTATTGATTAGACAGGGAACAGGCTCTAGTATTGATTAGACAGGGAGCAGGCTCTAGTATTGATTAGACAGAGAACAGGCTCTAGTATTGATTAGACAGGGAGCAGGCTCTAGTATTGATTAGACAGAGAACAGGCTCTAGTATTGATTAGACAGAGAACAGGCTCTAGTATTGATTAGACAGAGAACAGGCTCTAGTATTGATTAGACAGGGAGCAGGCTCTAGTATTGATTAGACAGGGAGCAGGCTCTAGTATTGATTAGACAGAGAACAGGCTCTAGTATTGATTAGACAGAGAACAGGCTCTAGTATTGATTAGACAGGGAGCAGGCTCTAGTATTGATTAGACAGAGAACAGGCTCTAGTATTGATTAGACAGAGAACAGGCTCTAGTATTGATTAGACAGGGAGCAGGCTCTAGTATTGATTAGACAGGGAGCAGGCTCTAGTATTGATTAGACAGAGAACAGGCTCTAGTATTGATTAGACAGAGAACAGGCTCTAGTATTGATTAGACAGAGAACAGGCTCTAGTATTGATTAGACAGGGAGCAGGCTCTAGTATTGATTAGACAGGGAGCAGGCTCTAGTATTGATTAGACAGAGAACAGGCTCTAGTATTGATTAGACAGGGAACAGGCTCTAGTATTGATTAGACAGAGAACAGGCTCTAGTATTGATTAGACAGGGAGCAGGCTCTAGTATTGATTAGACAGAGAACAGGCTCTAGTATTGATTAGACAGAGAACAGGCTCTAGTATTGATTAGACAGAGAACAGGCTCTAGTATTGATTAGACAGGGAGCAGGCTCTAGTATTGATTAGACAGAGAACAGGCTCTAGTATTGATTATGTTAATGTGTTAACAGGAGGAACAGTCCAGGAGACAGAGAACAGGCTCTAGGAGTAATGCTGCAGGTTCTTCAGTCCTGTGAACATCCTGCTGTTATAATGATGTTATAATGATGTTATAATGATGTTATAATGATGTTATAATGATGTTATAATGATGTTATAATGATGTTAATGATGTTATAATGATGTTATAATGATGTTATAATGATGTTAATGATGTTAATGATGTTATAATGATGTTATAATGATGTTATAATGATGTTATAATGATGTTATAATGATGTTAATGATGTTATAATGATGTTATAATGATGTTATAATGATGTTATAATGATGTTATAATGATGTTATAATGATGTTATAATGATGTTAATGATGTTATAATGATGTTATAATGATGTTATAATGATGTTATAATGATGTTAATGATGTTATAATGATGTTATAATGATGTTATAATGATGTTATAATGATGTTCTTATAGGAGGAACAGCCCCGGGGACAGAGAACAGGCTCTAGGAGTGATGCTCCAGGTTCTTCAGTCCTGTGAACATCCTGCTGTTATAATGATGTTATAATGATGTTATAATGATGTTATAATGATGTTATAATGATGTTATAATGATGTTATAATGATGTTATAATGATGTTCTTATAGGAGGAACAGCCCCGGGGACAGAGAACAGGCTCTAGGAGTGATGCTCCAGGTTCTTCAGTCCTGTGAACATCCTGCTCCAGACATGTTCTGTCTGTGTGGGAGGATCTACAAGGACATCTTCCTGGACTCTGACTGCAAGGACACCAAGAACCGGGACAACGCCATCCAGTGGTCAGAGCGCACGCAGTGCACGCATACACACACGCACATGCACATACGCACACACGCATACGCACATCAATCTCTCCCTCTCGCTGTCGTGCAGAAACCTCTTATATCCATGAACTATTGATGGCTTGAGCCCCTGCACTTTTAACTGCCTTTAAAAAGTGTCCTCTCCAGACCATGAATGCAGTTTTTACTATGGTGAAAGAAACGCAAATGCCCCCTCTTTCCATGCCATACCTGAAGGCAGCATTCAAGAGAATCCACCGTTTGTCAGCCTTCTGATTGGTCAATGAGACTCCCTGACTGGCCAACCAGAAAAAAATCATTCACTTTTTGTTATCGGGGGTGGAGTTTGTGCAGTGAGAGAATGTTGCTTCAGCTCTTCCACCACGGTGCGCACTGTGGAACACGGCGAGCGTGCAGTACGGCCCCGCCAGGTGATAGTGATTTCGCTCATTATAATGAACTAGAAGCTGGGCCGCCCTTCGGGCGGCCCAGCGTCTAGTCGGCGACCTGGCCAACTCGGGAACGATGTAAATAGGGAATGAATGCCCCGCCCTTTAATGCAAATCCCATTATACTGTTGTCATAGGACCCGTTTTGACCATCTGTGTCCATTTATGCCCATATATGGAGATATCTGTATCTGTCTGTCTGTGGGCGTCCATTTTATGTCCATATATGGAGATCACTGCAGATATAGTTCTGGGTCCATTTTATGCCCATATATGCCCATATATGGAGTTATCTGTCTATCTGCGTCCATTTTATGCCCATATATGGAGATCTCTGTATCTGTCTGTCTGTGTCCCTTTTATCCCCATTATGGAGATCTCTGTATCTGTCTGTGCCTCCGACTGTGTTGCAGACACATGTGCTGGTTCCCCCTTTAATGCAAACCCCATTATACCTGTTGTCATAGGACCCGTTTTGACCATCTGTTTGCCTGTGTCCATTTATGCCCATATATGGAGTATCTGTCTGTGCCTCCGACTGTGTTGCAGACACAGTGCCGGTTCCCCCTTTAATGCAAACCCCATTATACCTGTTGTCATAGGACCCGTTTTGACCATCTGTTTGCCTGTGTCCATTTATGCCCATATATGGAGATATCTGTATCTGTCTGTCTGCGTCCACTTTATGCCCATATATGGAGATCTTTGACCATCTGTTTGCCTGTGTCCATTTATGTCCATATATGGAGATATATGTATCTGTCTGTCTGCATCCATTTTATGCCCATATATGGAGATCTATGCAGACACAGTGCCAGTTCCGGAAAATGCTGATGTCAGACATCAGAATCCGAACCTTTCGTGTTGGTTCCAGAAGATCGTGTATCGGGTCAGGTCGTGTTGACTCATGTGGCGTACGTGTACTATGTAATGTCATAATGATGTCAGCAGTGTGATGTCATACTGATGTCAGCAGCTAGATGTCTCCATATATGGAGTTATAGGTTGTCCGGGTCCAAATATGAGCTTGTGAGGTCAGACTTATGGAGATCTCTGTATCTGTCTGTGTCCCTTTTATACCCATATACGGGGATATCTGTCTATATGCGTCCATTTTTTGTGTCCATTTTTTGCCCATATGTCCATATATGGAGATCTCTGTATCTGTCTGTGTCCCTTTTATGCCCATATAACTTTTATGCCCATATGCCCATATATGGAGATCTCTGTTGCCCATATATGGAGATCTCAGTCTGTGTCCCTTTTATGCCCATATATCTGCGTCCATTTTATGCCCATATGCCCATATATGGAGATCTCTGTATCTGCCCATATGCCCATATATTGAGATCTCAGTCTGTGTCCCTTTTATGCCCATATATCTGTCTGTGTCCCTTTTATGCCCATATACAGAGATATCTGTTGGGTCGAGGCTAGGCCCCTGTATCTGCCCATATGCCCATATATGGAGATCTCTGTATCACATAATGATGTCAGCAGTGTGATGTCATACTGATGTCAGCAGCTAGATGTCTCCATATATGGAGTTATAGGTTGTCCGGGTCCAAATATGAGCTTGTGAGGTCAGACTTATGGAGATCTCTGTATCTGTCTGTGTCCCTTTTATACCCATATACAGGGATATCTGTCTATATGCGTCCATTTTTTGTGTCCATTTTTTGCCCATATGCCCATATATGGAGATCTCTGTATCTGTCTGTGTCCCTTTTATGCCCATATACTCTATCTGTGTCCATCTTTTATGCCCATATGCCCATATATGGAGATCTGAGATCTCAGTCTGTGTCCCTTTTATGCCCATATATCTGTCTGTGTCCCTTTTATGCCCATATACGGAGATATCTGTTGGGTCGAGGCTAGGCCCCTATATCTGCCCATATGCCCATATATGGAGATCTCTGTATCACATAATGATGTCAGCAGTGTGATGTCATACTGATGTCAGCAGCTAGATGTCTCCATATATGGAGTTATAGGTTGTCCGGGTCCAAATATGAGCTTGTGAGGTCAGACTTATGGAGATCTCTGTATCTGTCTGTGTCCCTTTTATACCCATATACGGGGATATCTGTCTATATGCGTCCATTTTTTGTGTCCATTTTTTGCCCATATGCCCATATATGGAGATCTCTGTATCTGTCTGTGTCCCTTTTATGCCCATATACTCTATCTGTGTCCATCTTTTATGCCCATATGCCCATATATGGAGATCTGAGATCTCAGTCTGTGTCCCTTTTATGCCCATATATCTGTCTGTGTCCCTTTTATGCCCATATACGGAGATATCTGTTGGGTCGAGGCTAGGCCCCTGTATCTGCCCATATGCCCATATATGGAGATCTCTGTATCAGTCTGTGTCCCTTTTATGCCTATATACGGAGATATCTGTCTATATATGCCCATATATGGAGATCTCTGTATCTGCCCATATGCCCATATATGGAGTTCTCAGTCTTATGCCCATATACGGAGATATCTGTCGGGTCGAGGCCCGGCACTGCAGTGATGTCACAATGAGTCAGCGCTTGCGCCCGGCACTGCAGTGATGTCACAATGAGTCAGCGCTTGCGCCGATTTTGTGCCGATTTCCTCCGGAACAGCCTGATGTCAACAATCAGCCCCGCATAAGGAGATTCCGAACGTTTCGCGCCGGTTAGGGAAAACCGCGCGTCGGGTCGGGTCGAGGCCCGGCACTGCACTCCGTGCCGCGGCGGGGAGCGCGCGTGCCGAATTTGAAGCCGGTGGGACGAACGGTTCTCGAGATACGCGGATTACAAACACACACGCAGAGACTTCTCGCATTTATAGATAGATAAGCTTCAACAGACTAGTTCACATGGACCTTATCAATGTAACTAAGAGTTTCGATTGGGTACATATATTTTAAATGGGCAGAATTACGAAAGCCAGCCTATTATTGCGACTGTAGGTGCATTTACTACCAAAACCTCTACAGGCTGTCCGTCCGTCAGTCAGTCAGTCAGTGAGTGAGTGAGTGACTCACTCACTTTTGCCCTGCTCATATCTCCACAACCGTTGCCCCCATCCATGCCAAATTTTACACACACACTCCTTACCTGCCAAACTACAACCTCCAAGGACCCCCGGAGCTCCAGGGACCCCCAGGTCCCTGGGGGACCCCCAGGTGTAAAAAAATGTCCGTCCGTGAGTCATACGTCACACGTCACACTTTTGCCCTGCTCATATCTCCACAACCGTTGCCCCCATCCATGCCAACCTTTGCTCACACACTCCTTACCTGCCAAACTACAACCTCCAAGGACCCCCGGAGCTTCAGGGACCCCCAGGTCCCTGGGGGACCCCCAGGTGTAAAAAATGACCAAATGTGCAAAAATGACCAAATGACCACCCCAACGGGGCTGCTCACGGGGAATTCCTGGGGACCACCCACTCCTGGTGCTCCAGAACGGATGCAAAAGTGGTGGCGCCCCCAGTGGAGGACCCCCTCTACTGCAGCTCACATAAAATGCCGTAACTCGGGCTAGGAGCGTCCGAGAGAGCCGGGGCCGGTACCTATTCGTCCGCCAAGGCAACGCGGAGACCCCACTCCTCATTTCTCACATGGCCCTCTTCTAGCGCCACCTTCGGGCCAATTTTTAAAACACATTTTTGGACACTGCTCCTACAGTTTTTGCCCTAAAATTACGCAAATCGCTACACAGTATGTCTACACTCATCCCATCAACATGAATCTGTCCCATATAGCGCCACCTTCAGGCCCATTTTTAAAAACACATTTTTGGACACTGCTCCTACAGATTTTGCCCTAAAATCACGAAAATCACTACACAGTATGTCTACACTCATGTCATCAACATGGATCAGGAACATTTTGGAAAAACACATTTTTGCCCTATTTGTGGAGATAAGCGACCTATCTCCCGATTAGGGAGTCTTACTGGTGTGAGTAGAACTATAGGCTGGCTGTCATCTTCCTACCCAAGATGCACTGCGCTTTCTATTTCTCTCCTCTGCCTGATCCAGAGGATTAAACTAATTAAAACATATATTTTCGGGGGAAAAATACTGTTTTGCTATGTAACTACTGTACTTTTTTCTTCCCTTTTTATTAATATCACGTAGATGTGTTTTTTTTGGTACTTTATATAGCTGTAATGAGGCTATGAAAAATCTTTTTCCCCCATCCACTTCCACTATAAAAGAATCTGCCATGGTGATTCTGTCCCACTGGGATTAAACAAATTAAAACATATATTTTCGGGGGAAACCCCCTGTTTTGCAATGTAACTACTGTACCTTTGTCTTCCCTTTTTATTAATATCACCTAGATGTTTTTCCTTTGGTACTTTAAATTGCAATAATGAGGCAATGAAAATACCCCCTCCCCCCATTCACTGCCACTATAAAAACAATCTGCCCAGGGTCATCTGTACCACCATAGTAACAGGGCAGAATGGGGCGGGATTTGACAATCAGTGAATTGCCTTGTCCAAACTCTCCTAGACTTGAATGCAGCATCTTGAATGCAGCATTGCCCTCTCTGTGTAGAAATCCATGCCGCATCTTAAGTTCAAAGAATTGCCCTCTCTGTGTAGGAATCCATGCCGTTACGCAAAACATCTCCAGTATTGGCTTGATCATGCTTGGTTCAGTGTGGTATCAAGCACCGAAAATAGCAGACCTCCAAGCTGCTGCGACGCGCTTTGAGCTTGGAGGTCTGCTATTTTTTCATATTTCCACAAAAGGCCCTTTTAGGAATGTCAGCCCCTGCCTCTCTAACATTCTCTGCACCTCCCTGCCTCCAGGTACAGGAAGGGTTTTGAGCTCCAGCCCACCTTGTACTCCGGCATCAACCTGGCCGTTCTGCTCATCGTAGCGGGGCAGCAGTTTGAAAGCTCCATCGAACTGAGGAAGATAGGTGAGTTCTGATTGGACTGAGGAAGATAGGTGAGTTCTGATAGGAAGATAGGTGAGTTCTGATAGGAAGATAGGTGAGTTCTGATAGGAAGATAGGTGAGTTCTGATAGGAAGATAGGTGAGTTCTGATTGGACTGAGGAAGATAGGTGAGTTCTGATAGGAAGATAGGTGAGTTCTGATAGGAAGATAGGTGAGTTCTGATAGGAAGATAGGTGAGTTCTGATAGGAAGATAGGTGAGTTCTGATAGGAAGATAGGTGAGTTCTGATAGGAAGATAGGTGAGTTCTGATAAGAAGATAGGTGAGTTCTGATAGGAAGATAGGTGAGTTCTGATAGGAAGATAGGTGAGTTCTGATAGGAAGATAGGTGAGTTCTGATAAGAAGATAGGTGAGTTCTGATTGGACTGAGGAAGATAGGTGAGTTCTGATAGGAAGATAGGTGAGTTCTGATTGGACTGAGGAAGATAGGTGAGTTCTGATAGGAAGATAGGTGAGTTCTGATAGGAAGATAGGTGAGTTCTGATAAGAAGATAGGTGAGTTCTGACTGAAGATAGGTGAGTTCTGATAGGAAGATAGGTGAGGTGAGTTCTGATAGGAAGATAGGTGAGTTCTGACTGAAGATAGGTGAGTTCTGATAGGAAGATAGGTGAGTTCTGACTGAGAGGAAGATAGGTGAGTTCTGATAGGAAGATAGGTGAGTTCTGACTGAAGATAGGTGAGTTCTGATAGGAAGATAGGTGAGTTCTGACTGAGAGGAAGATAGGTGAGTTCTGATAGGAAGATAGGTGAGTTCTGACTGAGAGGAAGATAGGTGAGTTCTGATAGGAAGATAGGTGAGTTCTGACTGGACTGAGAAAGATAGGTGAGTTCTGATAGGACTGAGGAAGATAGGTGAGTTCTGACTGAAGATAGGTGAGTTCTGACTGAAGATAGGTGAGTTCTGATAGGAAGATAGGTGAGTTCTGATTGAAGATAGGTGAGTTCTGACTGAAGATAGGTGAGTTCTGATTGAAGATAGGTGAGTTCTGACTGAGAGGAAGATAGGTGAGTTCTGACTGAAGATAGGTGAGTTCTGATTGAAGATAGGTGAGTTCTGACTGAAGATAGGTGAGTTTTGACTGAGAGGAAGATAGGTGAGTTCTGACTGAAGATAGGTGAGTTCTGATAGGAAGATAGGTGAGTTCTGATAAGAAGATAGGTGAGTTCTGATAGGAAGATAGGTGAGTTCTGACTGAGAGGAAGATAGGTGAGTTCTGATAGAACTGAGGAAGATAGGTGAGTTCTGTAGAACTGAGGAAGATAGGTGAGTTCTGATAGAACTGAGGAAGATAGGTGAGTTCTGACTGGACTGAGGAAGATAGGTGAGTTCTGACTGGACTGAGGAAGATAGGTGAGTTCTGACTGAGAGGAAGATAGGTGAGTTCTGATAGGACAGAGGAAGATAGGTGAGTTTTGATAGGACTGAGGAAGATAGGTGAGTTCTGACTGGACTGAGGAAGATAGGTGAGTTCTGACTGAAGATAGGTGAGTTCTGACTGAAGATAGGTGAGTTCTGATAGGAAGATAGGTGAGTTCTGATAGGAAGATAGGTGAGTTCTGACTGAAGATAGGTGAGTTCTGACTGAGGAAGTATTCTCGCGTCACCAGTCTTTCCTAAGAGAAAAGCCTGGCATTGGTTTACAACGGGCCGTTTGATCCGTTCTAGGCGGAAACCACTAGAAGAAGCGGCGTCACTTTGTTTTGGTTCCCCCCGTTTGTTTCCCCAATCCCTATTAAAATGCTCCAGTAGCCTAGTGTAGTCTTGCCAGTCGCTACCAGTTGGATTAAAAGATGCACATACCAAACACATTTTCCAAAAGCAAAACTACGCCGCATCAAGGGGTTTATTAGGTAGGCCCCAAAAGTAAGTCCTTGAGCGCAGGGGAATTATTTTGGGTTGAAACTGAGTCCGGTTTGATCTTTCTGTCCATTGAGGACTACAACATGACGTAGAGTGGTTTCCGCTGCTCACCGGATCAAACCCTGAAAAGTGAAGGGATCCCAGACTACTGAGGAAGATAGAAGAGTTCTGACAGAGGAACAAGGGAGACTTCTAACTGAAGGAGATACATGTGAAAACAAATAAGGATGTTAAATGTGTGTGTGTGTGTGTGTGTGTGTGTGTGTGTGTGTGTGTGTGTGTGTGTGTGTGTGTGTGTGTGTGTGTGTGTGTGTGTGTGTGTGTGTGCGCGTGTGTGTGTGTGTGTGTGTGTGTGTGTGCGTGCGCGTGTGTGTTCGTGTGTGTGTGTGTGTGTGTGTCTCAGGTGTGAGGCTGAACAGTCTCCTAGGGAGGAAAGGCTCTCTAGAGAAGATGAACAACTACTGGGACGTTGGTCAGTTCTTCACCGTTAGCATGCTGGCTAACGACATCCCCAAGGCTACGCAGGCTGCCGAGAAGCTCTTCAAACTCAAACCCCCCCTCTGGTAAACAAATAAATTACCTTCTAGTGCATCCTGTCATGGACTGTCTGGTGTGTACCTTTATTGTGTAGTGTTATCCCAGTGTTTCCTGTTTTGCCTTGTTGCCACTACCTGTCTTGTCTCACATGTCCAATGATTAGCAAATGTATACACCTGTGTCTTGTTTAGCTGTAGCCAATCATGTGTTAGTTGTGTCTATTTAAACCTTCCTGTGTTCAGTGTTCCTTGCCAGATTATAGTTTGTTGTCATGGTGTGTTCCTGTATGTCCTGCGTTAATGCCATCTTGTATCCTGAGTTTGTTAATAAAGAATCATTTATCAACTTGAGCTGCCTGCCTGCCTGCGTAGTTCTGCACTTGGGTCCAACACTTGTCTCATATCGTGACAGCATCCTGTGGCAAAACCATTATATGGCTGCCAATTTGTGGTGCCGCAAATAAAAGAAAATATCTAGATATTGCAAACTTGTTAGCCTCATAGCATAATTGCCTATGGTAAGTCATATTTTAAGGTTTTCAGAAAAGACTTAAAGGAGTAGTTCACCCCCAAAATTCCTTTTTTTCTATTGATTACTCACCCCATGGAGACTTGAGTTCAATTATATTTTTTTGTATGTGAAAAAAAAAGTATTTTTATGGGTGAACTACTCCTTTAAGCAATTATGAGAGAGAGAAAAAAAAAAACATTTAGCCCAAGTCATGTTTATCTACCTTTATTTACTCAACTCTCCTAACACGGCTGATTCATTCTGCCTTATTGCCAGAATGCTTAGTTTAGTTTGGCATCATACCATTTTTTTAGTAGTGAATACAAAGAAGGTTTACTCCAAAATAAAGCTACATTTCTGACCAAAAAGGTATAGGCTGAAGCAATGCTAATTATGCCTACCCTTTCACAAAAACAGATTTGAGATGGAGATTTCAAAAATGAAGAGAAAAAAAAAACTAAAAACTAAAACAACAGGAACAAGAGAAAAAAAAAAAAAAAAATAGAGAAAAGGAAGCCAAGACACTTTTGCTGTGCATGTTGGGCGTTCAAAACATATGCTTGGTACATTCCACAATCAAATCATCTCTTTCTCTTAGGCAGATGGTGCCGAAATATGACTTGAGGCAATCATGCTGTAGGTCGGGAGTGGCTTATTGTCGGTATCAGCCGGTAACACGCGGGAGTCTGTCCCCGTTACAATGCGCTAGACCCCTGGGAGATGGACTGCTGAGGTGGAGCGCCACACCTACCATCAGCTCCCAGTACTTGCCGCACGACTTGCCAAGCCGTATGCGCTTTTCTTTTTTCACCTGTACATCTGTCTGTGCATGTGTGCGTGCGTGTGTGCGTGCGTGTGTGCGTGCGTGTGCAACAGGTATCTGAGGTCCGTGGTCCAGAACCTGCAGCTCATCCAGCGCTTCAAGAAGCAGACGGTAGAACATTCTCCTCAGAGGGACCGCCTCAACTTCTGGATGGACATCATCGTGGAGGCCACCAGGGGGAGCACCAACGGGTCGCGCTTCCCGGTACGCTCTTACACCCACGATAACATGTGACCAAACATTTGTCTGGAAGGAGGTTCCCTAGCCTTCCAGTCATCTGGTGCCCTCCAGGGAACTCCCTCACTGCAGGGAAGTAGCCGTAAACAAGTGACTTGATGCGGTGTAGTTTTGTAGGGGGGAACAAAACAAAGCGACTTCTTCCTGTTTCACGCCTAGACCGGATCACACACGTCAACGAATGCAGGCTTTCCTCTCTGAGGTGGAAAGCCTGGTGACGCGTAGCCTCGCGTAGCCTCGCGTAGCCTCGCGTAGCCTCGCGTAGCCTCGCGTAGCCAGGCTTACTAATCTGCGAATATAAAAGCCTGGTCAAGATATGAAGCAGAGAGAATATGTTCTACTTCTCCCGCTCCATTGGTTGTGCTTACAATAAACAATATACAAACAAAAACATCGATTCGGACAACGTTACACCTACTGTATTAAGATCAAGTTAAGAGCTACAATCTATTTGTGGTTGTTTCGCGGGTGAATGTAAATAGACTATTATACCCGCACTGCATGACATAACTTCCATTAAACACAACACTTCCGCTAGAACCAACCGGAGGTCATATCTTGTCCAGGGTGGGTGACGCGAGTCTATAGCCCTCCTACTCATGTTGGTGATGTTTATTGTTCCAGGTCCTGATCTTAGAGCCCACCAAGGTGTACCAGCCCTCCTATGTGTCCATCAACAACGAGGCTGAGGAGAAGAACGTCTCCATCTGGCACGTGTCCCCTCCTGAGACGGTTAGAACGTCACTACCTTCTATCTTCTCTACCTTCTACTTCTACCTTCTACTTCTACCTCTAGAACAACGTGTCCAACTCATGGACTGTGTAAAATATATGGACAAAGCGAAGCCATTGGTTTCTATGCAGCGCAAATGACATATTTTGGGTCCTTGTCATGGGTGTCGCCATCATAGATTGTAAAAGCACCAGAGGATGCTATTGGCTGCCAACGGTCACGTGCAACCGCAGGGATACATGGGAGAATGTGGTCGGAGCCTCCCGAAATACAGCACACGAAGAAGAACACAGCCGGCTGGTATCAGTTTAGTTGGCCACGCCCCCCGCAACTTTATCATCAACTTGAACATAAATGGGACCTCATTTTCACAAAACGCATATCATCGTGATTGAAAGGCAATTTTTAACTAGCGATAGGAACCATAAAGTATGTATGAAAATGTTAATTAAGGTTAGAAAACGAAAGGGGAAAATGAATGGGGTCCAATGGAGAACAATTCTTTTTGCGATCGGCCGGGGGGGAAAACAGCGCAAGGCGTTGTGAGCTTGTAGATCTGCTATTTTTGGCTAAAGTTCTCAGAATATGGACGCTAGGGTTCAAATATAAAAAAGGAGAAAAAAAATTCTATCACACAAAGATTTGGAGGACCCCCTGTAGTAACTCTGAGGACCCCCTAGGGGTCCTGGACTGTTGAAGACCTTTGCTCTAGAATAACGTGTCCATCTGACACGTGTCCCCTCCTGAGACGGTTAGAACACCATGGTTCTGAACTACCTTAGCCTGATTTCAGACTCTGCGCTGAGCTTGAGTCTGACATTGTCCCATTGACAAGAGATTTCAAAGGGGAGGGGATTTGAAATTCCCAGTCACAAGAGATCTGGTGGGAGGGGTTGTGTTTGACATGTGTGGACACAAAAACATTCCCCCCTCCCCCTCCCCTCTATGACAGGCATCAAACAGGTCGTTGTCTTTGATGCTAACGAGGTGTGCACAACCCCCTTTGAAGTTCAAAGGGAGCAATTAAGAGCTCTGGTGAGCTCCCCCCCTCCCTCCACTGTTTCTGTTGATTTTCAAAAGTTAGACCCACCCCCTCCTCCGAGGCTCTGACTCTCATTGGCTGGTCTTGCCTCAGACCATAGCAGGTGGAGGTTTATTATGCAACACCAGACCAAGAGAAGCAGTCCACTCAGAGAGTGGGCGGGTCTATGGGCGGAGCCAGGCAAGCACTACCTTCTACCTTCTATATCGATTCCTCTACCTCCTCCCTGTCTCTCTTCTACTAGGGACAGGGCGATATGAACATCATTCCCATTTTGCGCGTCTTAAGTACCAGGTCAGTAATCGCCACCCCTCCAAGTTAAGTCATAAGACCTGGTACTTAAGACATGCAAAATAGGGCTCTACATAATCTTTGTGATGCTGTAGTAGTATGATCAAGTAGGACGCTAACGCACAAAAAGAAAAAGTTCCAATCCAACCAATATAGTGTGCATTGGTAGCGCCTGTCTCTACTGATACCTTACTCCTTTCCAGAAGGGGATACATGAGTGGAACTTCACCGCAACCTCCATCAAAGGCATCAGGTATGAGGATCTGTAGATCTATTAAATGCATCAAAGTGATAAATACTGTAATTGCTGTACTATAAGCCTCACCTGTCTGTCTGTCTGTCTGTCTGTCTGTCTGTCTGTCTGTCTGTCTGTCTGTCTGTCTGTCTGTCTGTCTGTCTGTCTGTCCGTTCAGCATCAGTAAGTTTGACGAGCGTTGCTGCTTCCTCTACGTTCACGACAACTCAGACGATTTCCAGATCTACTTCTCTACCGAGGACCAGTGTGCCAGGTGAGTTACCTACTTATAGATCTACTATCTACTGAGGACCAGTGTGCCAGGTGAGTTACCTACTTATAGATCTACTATCTACTGAGGACCAGTGTGCCAGGTGAGTTATCTACTTATAGATCTACTATCTACTGAGGACCAGTGTGCTAGGTCAGTTATCTACTTATAGATCTACTAACAACTGAGGACCAGTGTGCTAGGTCCCATGCCCTTTTGCCCGTCTGTTAAAAGAATCCCACCCAGTGTGAAGTGAGCGGTGCTATTCATGACACCCCCTGGGTGTACAAACAGACAGCAATTGACCAATGACAGTCCGGACCGACACAGGACAAATGGACAAAGTCAGATGTAGGAGCGCTTAGCGCCCGCTCCTCCAGACCATGAATGCAGCGTTTACAGAATGCAAACGAGGTGCCAACTTGTGTCTTGTGCGCTCGACCGCCGTACTTGCTAACTCACCTGGTCCACCAAGAATGCTGATCCCTCATTGGCTGTCGATGGTGACGTCACCAAGAATGCTGTAGTCTCTGATTGGCTATGAGGACATTGCCGGACATAGAACAGTGAAGTCATGAGGTGACTCGCTCATCCCCCGGTTCCACGGAAGTAATTTCTCTATGGAGAATAACATTGAGCCATCTTAAATCATCTCATATAAGCATTGTGGTCCAAAAATAAACAAACGGTCTTTGCAATATTGTCGACGAGGTGGCTCTGTATGGTTTATGATAATCAGTCACTCATATTTGATAAAGCCTGTTTCTAGCAAAAATGTAACTTATTGGGTGACAGTAACATTAGTGTTTTCTCACCATCAGTTGATTCTTCATGTCCATCTGAATCAAACCGCTGAGATCATTTGTTTATAATTGGAACACAGTTCTTATATGACGCCCTATGAAAAAAGTCTATGGGAATTCAGAATGGGGGAAGAAAAACGGGAACCAGGTAGGATGTGTAAATGACGTCACACTTCTTCACTACTCTATTGACGCCGAATACAAAATCACCGAACACAGTACTTGCACACAAGTAAATATGCTATGCCCGAAGGCAGCTTTCAAGAGACTATCGTGTGTGTTAAAATATCATCAGCTAGAGCAGACCATGTCACAGCTAGGCTACAGATGTAAACGTTTGGTTTTTATATTTGGCAGCCTATAGGGCACACGTTGGTTGTGAGGGGCTTACAAATGGCAGACCTCTCCAAAAGGTGTTAGCAAGGTAACAAACAGTTAGCAAGGTACTGCTCTGTATCAGCTATTATAGACGCTGTGGTGGAATTCAAATCAATCAATAATCATGAGAAAATGAGGAGACAAGACAATTATATTAGGTGGTGGTGGTGGTCAAGTTTATGTAAACATGATATCATGGACAGAAGTACAGTTTAACACTCTGGGCAGTGGTAAAAGAGTTCTGCCAAGAAGAATGGTCAGACACTAGAGTTATACTGTGTGGCTTCAAGGCCTCTGGAACGAGCTGTACCATAACAAGATAGGCTTTACCAAAAAAATAGTTACTGAGGCCTACTGAAGACTTCTTGACTCCTAACTATCAAGTATTAGTATCATCATACAGACCTAGATATTAATATAATCAATGAACACATGATCTACTCTATAACGTCACACATAATCAACCAGTAAGACTCCCTAATCGGGAGATAAGCGACCGTCAGGTCGCAGCGTGATTTTAGGCCAAAATGTGTAGGAGCAGTGTCCAAAAATGTGTTTGAAAAAATCGGCCTGATGGTGGCGCTATATGGGACAGATCCATGTTGATGACATGAGTGTAGACATACTGTGTACCGATTTGTGTGATTTTAGGGCAAAATGTGTAGGAGCAGTGCCCAAAAATGTGTGGTTTGGCAGGCAAGGAGTGTGTGAGCAAAATCTGGCATGGATCGGGGCAACGGATGCGGAGATATGAGCAGGGCAAAAGTGTGACGTGTGACGTGTGACTGACTGACTGACGGACTGACGGACGGACAGCCGGTGGAGGTTTTGATAGTAAAAATGCGACCTGGCGGTCGCAATCATGATATACTCTAATCTACGACAGTGCTCAATTTGTTTCCTTTACATGTGCTTGACATTATGTCAACAGTATTGTATGTAACAATGTTCTGCCCTACCTGCACTTAACTCTATCAACGCTTTGAACGTTCCTGTTCGCCCCATTTTTGACGGCGGCGGAACGCCAATTGTACGTTCTTTGGCTCGTTCTTTTGTACCTTGGTTTGATGTCTGTAACCTGATGAGGGGTCGCGCGGGTGTGTACCGTTGAAACAGCTCCCGTAAAAGTACTCTCAAAATCCCACTGGACGTTAGCATCAATGGAGTAACAAAACACACCATGTGTACTCTGGATCTATTGCTCTGTAGCGACTGCACAGCCTTGAGCAGCCTTGACAAGCTAGAGCCTATCTGAAACCATTTTCACATTAATTCTTGCATGAGGCTGCCCCCTACTGCTGGTAGAGCCACGGTACACCTCTTTAAGAGAAAAAAAAAAAAAAAAATGAATACATCTTTGTCTATATCATCGCAAAGGTAAGGTGCTTTTGCTGGCACAAAACCCAATAATAAATAACAACATCTGGCAGGGAAAAAGTTAATAACTGGCTGTTTTCCTAATTATCTGACTGCACTGATATTGTTTATGTCCTTTGTACGAGGCATGCTTGTACTTCTCTTTACGTGGACGTAAATAAACATTTTGTGTGTGTGTGTGTGTGTGTGTGTGTGTGTGTGTGTGTGTGTGTGTGTGTGTGTGTGTGTGTGTGTGTGTGTGTGTGTGTGTGTGTGTGTGTGTGTGCGCGCGCGCGCGCACGTTTGTGCGTGCGTGCGTGTGCAGGTTCTGCTCCATGGTGAAGGAGATGATCTCTGATGGAACAGGCAACGCTGTGGAGCTGGAGGGGGAGGGGGAGGGAGACACTCTGGAGGTGAGGACCAGGTGGAGGGCGAGGTATACTAACCCTATGAGAGATATGAATGAATGAATGAATGAATGAGAACTTTATTTCAGACACATCAGACATAGTCTACTTGCCAGCCCATAGAGCCCCATTGTGAACCCAGACATATTGAGTACACCAATGTTTTATGTTAGAAATGTTGAGTAAGGGTCCCCAGCATGTAGAAACTGCCGGATGCTAACTTGCATATGTTGAGAATCCATTTTCTAAATTCAAAATGGCCGTTTTAAACCGGAAATGGCCTTATACCAACTTAAAGTGGGGTGATTTTCCAGTTGGTATATGGCCATTTCCGGTTTAAAACGGCCATTTTGAATTTAGAAAATGTCAGAAATGGATTCAGCATCCTCAATAACCCCCAAAACCACTCCAATATTGTTCAAATCGGCCAATCAGTTTTTTACATATTATCCATTATTATGGGGGATTATGCTAAATAAATCGAATTATGCAAATTATGAAAATTGCTCAACATATGCAAGTTAGCATCCGGCAGTTTCTACATGCTGGGGACCCATACTCAACATTTATAACATAAAACCTTGGTGTACTCAATATGCCAGGGTTCAGATTCTGGCAAATGGACTAACAGGTCCACATGAAAATAAAAACATACAAATAGATATACAGTACAAAAGTAGAAAAAGTTAAAAAACTCTAATATAAACGTGTGCACCAATGGCACCATAGTCTGGATGTGAACCGGACAGAGCTGCGTCTTGGGTTACATATAACCGCACTTCACTATCATTATTATCAGACACAGCCACTCTGCACATGAACTTATACATCAAGTGTCTCAGTAGGGCAGGGCAAGTGGGGACCCCCACACTTACAAACATATGACTAGCACTGCAGCTTGGAGGAGCTCTAAGTAGCAACCTCATGCTGTCATTATAGGCCACCGTAAGTCGTCTCAGGCTACTTTGTCTATACCTGCACCAAAGGTGAGCCGTATACAAGGGAGTGCAGAAACCTTTGAATAGGGCTATTTTGACAGGAACGGAGCACATGCTAAATTTACGGTACAGCATATTAGCTTGGCTAGACGTTGTGAGGAACCTTTATCCCTGCTTCTTCAAACAACCATCATAAATCATAATCATAAAACAACCATGTTGAACACGGTTGGTTGTTTTATGATTCCAAGCAGTTACACCCCTCCATTCCCGAAACCCCGCCGGGTTTGCCATTTGTCGGGTTAGGGCACCATTGTAACGCCCGGGATTTTTATGACTTTAGGGCGGTTTGTGGGCCATTTTAAATGGCATTCATGAAAACACTGTCTTAAAAATGTTGATGACAACAATAATAATACAAACCTTTGTGCGTCTCCCTATTTGTGCCTGTTTATGTGCGTGCGTGCGTGCCTGTGTGCCTGTGTTTGTGTGTGTGTGTGTGTGTGTGTGTGTGTGTGTGTGTGTGTGTGTGTGTGTGTGTGTGTGTGTGTGTGTGTGTGTGTGTGTGTGTGTGTGTGTACAGTATGAGTACGACACCAATGAGACGGGGGACAGGGTGGTCCTGGGACGGGGGACCTACGGGGTGGTCTAATATCCTCTGTGTGTGTGTGTGTGTGTGTGTGTGTGTGTGTGTGTGTGTGTGTGTGTGTGTGTGTGTGTGTGTGTGTGTGTGTACAGTATGAGTATGACACCAATGAGACGGGGGACAGGGTGGTCCTCGGCAGGGGGACGTATGGGGTGGTCTACGCTGGCAGAGACGTCAGCAACCAGGTCCGCATCGCCATCAAGGAGATACCTGAGAGAGACAGCAGGTACACTGTGGGTGTGAGAGAGACAGAGGGCTCTCTTTTGATTGTCTTAACTCTTTTACTGCTTCAGACATTCCCGTTCGCCCCAATTTTCACCACAGCTCGTTGCCAATACGAACGCTGGTTCTTTTACCTTGTCTGATGACTGTAAGCTGATGAGGGGTCGCGCAAAAACACAATAAAAACATCTCCCGTAATGCTGCTTTCAAATCTCCACCACACGTAAACATCAATGATGTCCAATTCACTTCCTGGCTGTTCTCTGTGGACCTGATCTAGATTATGCATTTCTATGCTCTGAACAACGGCAAGCGGAGCGGCCCAATTCACATCTATTCTTTGCATAAGGCTGCCCTCTGCCGCCAGTTTGGCTAAAGTACACATATAATAGGTCCAATAAAATAAAATAAAATGTTTTTAAATAATGAATAGATCTTTTTCTATAACATCGCAAAGGTAAGCTGCTTTTTGCTGGCACCAGCCTCAATAAATATAAAAATAAGTAGCAGCTCTTATGCCTTAACTTAAAGGCCTGTCCATACTGTCTCCGAGTCCGACCACCAAACTTTTCGTCTGAGAGTTCCGTCTTTCTGACGTGCAGCTTTCTGAACTCTAATTCGGGGTAATGCTTTTCAGAAGATGCGAGTGACGTCATTTTGTAGTTGAACCGGACCTTTCTGACGAAAAGTTGTGTGGTCGGAGTAGGGTTTTTCGATTAATCGATTTTTAATCGAAATCCGGGTTTTTTCCTTTGGACGATTAAAAAAAAAAAGAAATCGTAAAATCGATTTTCACTTTAATTAGGGTAATTCTTACTCATTGGAGCCTTGCACGGGGCAAAAAGTACACAGCCCGGTCCTCCTAAAGCAGGACGAAAAGGTCTGACACCAAATTAATACCTACTTTCTCTCTGATGTGTCATATCTTTGATGCGCGTGCAGCGCAAGTCAAACTGGGCAGAGCTCACCACAGCACTGCATGCGCTCACTCGCGCTGGTACAGTAGCCTACATGCAGGCAGCAAACAGAACAAAAAGCTGCTGAGCTGGTACACTTAGGTCTACTTGTTGTTGTAGTTTGAAAGAAGCTTATTAATTCTGTGTTACCCATCCACTGTCTGTCTGTAGTCTACTCCTACTGTCCCTGTCACTGTGTTAATTTTGTGTCGGGAAGCGAAGCGCTTCGCCTCCGTGCATGAGCAGTGCAGGGGCGGCCTTAGCTATTTTTTCACCCGTTTTACCAGCCTCCAAGAGCTGGCTTGTTTTGGCTGTTTTGTCACTCACTATTGATAATGAAACACTAAGGACGCTAAGTTAACTTCTGTATGTGATTGTTGCGCAACTAAAGTTATTATTATTATTATTACCCTTATTGTTTTATTACATTTTGCTATTTGGCTATATAAAAAATAAAACAATAATAAAAAAATATATCCTTGCATTTTTTAAATGAAAACAAAATAGTTGAAACAATGTATTATTCTTTTAACAAAAAAATCGAAATCGGGAATCGAAAATCGACTTTTCTGAGAAATAAATCGAGATTTTATTTTTAGGCCACATCGAACAACCCCCGGAAACAGTATGGACAGACCGGCATAATAGCTGGTACTTAAAACAATCAAAACAGATCCCTCAGAGAGTCCAATTACCAAATTGGGGAGGAAAAGGGGGTAAAAAAGATTTGGCTAACGCTACTCTAAATTTTAGGGGACATGAAAAAACAACAACAACAAAAACATACATTTAATTACAGTCAAGGGATCTCTGGCCAAACTGCTCTGGCTTCCAGTGAAACATTGTATCTAAAAATGTTACTTTTTGTTTTCAAAGCTTTAATTTCAGCCCCAAAATGACTTTTTCCTCTATCAATTCCTCACCCCAAGAAAGTGAGGAAGGCTCTTACATGGAGGGCCCTGAATGGCCGCTGTCAGTACCTGTCAGTGTCTTAATGTGTGTGTGTGATGTCCAGGTACTCCCAGCCCCTCCATGAGGAGATCGCCCTCCATAAGTATCTGAAGCACAGGAACATCGTCCAGTACCTGGGCTCTGTGTCTGAGAACGGATACATCAAGATCTTCATGGAGCAGGTCCCTGGAGGTGGGTGTGTGTGGTGTCTCTTTCACAGGGGGTCCGGGACCCCTAGGGGGTCCTCAGAGTTACTACAGGGGGTCCGGGACCCCTAGGGGGTCCTCAGAGTTACTACAGGGGGTCCGGGACCCCTAGGGGGTCCTCAGAGTTACTACAGGGCTCTGTGTCTGAGAACGGATACATCAAGATCTTCGTGGAGCAGGTCCCTGGAGGTGGGTGTGATTGATTGAATATTTTATTAGACAAACATGAAGTAGGCCTACAGTACAAGTACAGTTAAAAACCCTGCCTATAAGGAAGGCTTACGGTTATAAATATTGTTGGGCGCTTGTAGTGTTGTGTGTCAATTAGCCGATACATGTAGAGTAGCGAGGTCCCGACGCCACTCGTTCTACCCCTGGGTCATTTCTCTATAGAGATTGAGTCGTCTTAGAATCGCAAAAAGTAAACACACTGTCCTGCCGACATTGTCATGGAGGTGTGTCTCTGTATGGTTTATGATAGTCAGTAGGGGTGTAACGATATAGTAACTGTATCGAAATATCGTTTTTAACTTCAAAAATCGAAGTAGATCGAAATGAAAACAGCTAAAATCGAATCGTATCGTTTTATTTTGTATCGTATCGAATCGGCAGTGCAAAGAATCGATTGTATCGATACTACCTACTTGTGCATTGTATTTAGCATTTTTAAGAAGAAAAAAATAAAAGGAGGGGTTTAATTACTTTTCCTTTCCATATAGCTACACTGGTCTATGGATAAATGTGTGTAATCTCTGTGTTCATGTCAAGGTGCAGGTTTGTCAATATACAATGACCATGTATTTGGCAGATAATCACTGTGTTTACTTATTTATATCCATAATAATACATGTTTCCCTTAAAAACCTGCACTATCCACACCTTTCACACAGATTTAATTTCTTTGCTAAATAGTTACTATATCGATTTTAAATAATTAAATCGAATCGTATCGTATCGCCATGAATGAACCAATATCGTCCATGTATCGTATCGTCAACCATGTATCGTGATATGTATCGAATCGCGATTAAAATGTATCGTTACACCCCTAATAGTCAGTCACTCATTTTTGAAACGGTCTGTTTCTGGTGAAATGTAACTAATTCAGCGGCTGTGATTCATTAACGACTTGTGATTTTTGCAAGTCGACTCAGTTGAGTTGAAGTCGACTTTATTGTTTGTTGACGTCATCACATTGACGTCAACAAACAATGCTGAGTCCGACGCGATTACTGACTGCAATGTCTGTTCATCCATAGAAACTAGACCAGGTCAACCTGGTTGTGCCAGACCCCCTGTCTGTCATCATCATTTATGACATCATACCTTTTGTAGGCATGTCATCATCATGTCATCATCATATATACCCTTTATATAGAAAACCCGGACAGACAGACCGACATTTGCTTATGTAGGCCTACCCATTTCATGGGTCTGGCAAAAACACAGATGGAAAAGGAGAGGATCATTCTGTCCCTGACAATAAACAATCCTACTGTTTGAATGCTGTACACACGCACACACATGGAGCAAAAATAATGATTGAAAAAAATACAATAGAATACAATTTCAACTTTCGACTTTCCCTGGTGGGAGTCGACATGTGTAATGAAGTCGACTGAGTTGATTTGTCGACTCTTTGGTTAATGCCCTAACGTGAAGTGAAGTTAATTTCATTAATAGCTGTTTCTTTTGGCGTTGTCTTCATGGACATGGTTGGTTTCTCTCTCTCAGGGAGCCTGTCTGCCCTGTTAGGGAACATTTAAATGGTGTCTCTCTCTCCACAGGGAGTCTGTCAGCTCTGTTGCGCTCCAAGTGGGGTCCTCTGAAAGAGGGTTAGGGTACATTAACATGGTTTCTCTCTCTGCATGGGAGTCTGTCTGCTCTGTACATTTAAATGGTTTCTCTCTCTCACAGAGTCTGTCTGCTCTGTACATTTAAAGGGTTTCTCTCTCATGGAGTCTGTCTGCTCTGTACATTTAAATGGTCTCTCTCTCTGCAGGCAGTCTATCAGCGTTGCTGCGCTCAAAGTGGAGTCCTCTGAAAGAGGGTACAATAACATGGTTTCTCTCTCTCCACATGGAGTCAATCAGCGTTGCTGCGCTTTAAGTGGGGTCCTCTGAAAGAGGGTACATTAACATGGTTTCTCTCTCTGTTAGGGTACATTAACATGGTTTCTCTCTCTGCAGGCAGTCTATCAGCGTTGCTGCGTTCTAAGTGGGGTCCTCTGAAGGAGGGTACATTAACATGGTTTCTCTCTCTGTTAGGGTACATTAACATGGTTTCTCTCTCTGCAGGCAGTCTCTCAGCGTTGCTGCGCTCTAAGTGGGGTCCTCTGAAGGAGGGTACATTAACATGGTTTCTCTCTCCATAGGCAGTCTGTCAGCTCTGTTGCGTTCTAAGTGGGGTCCTCTGAAAGAGGGTACATTAACATGGTTTCTCTCTAATAGGCAGTCTATCAGCTCTGCTGCGCTCTAAGTGGGGTCCTCTGAAGGAGGCCACCATCATCTTCTACACGCGTCAGATCCTGGAGGGTCTGAGGTACCTGCACGAGAACCAGATCGTCCACAGAGACATCAAGGTAACACAGCAAACAGTGGTGGAAAAAGTACTCAGTTGTTTTTCTTGAGTTTTTCTTCAAATAGCCAAGGTATAAACTAGGGCTAAAGTGGATTAATGTATGTTTTATAATATAACCATTTACATCTGCAAAGTAACTAAAGTTTTCAAATGAATGTTGTGGAGTAAAAGTACAATATTTGGATCCCAGATGTAGCGGAGTAGAAGTAAAAGTAAAAGTATTGGAAATTGGAAACACTCAAGTAAAGTACAAATACCTCAAAAGTGTACTTGGGGAGCCAAACTCGTTCAGGGACGAGTTATGGCCACTAGGTGTCCCCCTACCAATCTCGTTGAGAGACGAGGCAACGAAGAGTTAACTGTACAGGCTGTGGCTGCCCTCTGCAT
>NC_137828.1:2243522-2253522 GCF_963921795.1 Nannobrachium achirus
TTCTATGTGTTCTATGTGTTCTATCTCCAGGTACCCTTCAGTACATGTTCTATGTGTTCTATGTGTCCTATCTCCAGGTACTCTACAGTACATGTTCTATGTGTTCTATGTGTTCTATCTCCAGGTACTCTACAGTACATGTTCTATGTGTTCTATGTGTTCTATCTCCAGGTACTCTACAGTACATGTTCTATGTGTTCTATGTGTTCTATCTCCAGGTACTCTACAGTACATGTTCTATGTGTTCTATGTGTTCTATCTCCAGGTACTCTACAGTACATGTTCTATGTGTTCTATGTGTTCTATCTCCAGGTACTCTACAGTACATGTTCTATGTGTTCTATGTGTCCTATCTCCAGGTACTCTACAGTACATGTTCTATGTGTTCTATGTGTTCTATCTCCAGGTACTCTACAGTACATGTTCTATGTGTTCTATGTGTTCTATCTCCAGGTACTCTACAGTACATGTTCTATGTGTTCTATGTGTTCTATCTCCAGGTACCCTTCAGTACATGTTCTATGTGTTCTATGTGTCCTATCTCCAGGTACTCTACAGTACATGTTCTATGTGTCCTATCTCCAGGTACCCTACAGTACATGTTCTATGTGTCCTATCTCCAGGTACCCTACAGTACATGTTCTATGTGTCCTATCTCCAGGTACTCTACAGTACATGTTCTATGTGTTCTATGTGTTCTATCTCCAGGTACTCTACAGTACATGTTCTATGTGTCCTATCTCCAGGTACCCTACAGTACATGTTCTATGTGTTCTATCTCCAGGTACCCTACAGTACATGTTCTATGTGTCCTATCTCCAGGTACTCTACAGTACATGTTCTATGTGTCCTATCTCCAGGTACCCTTCAGTACATGTTCTATGTGTCCTATCTCCAGGTACCCTACAGTACATGTTCTATGTGTCCTATCTCCAGGTACTCTACAGTACATGTTCTATGTGTTCTATCTCCAGGTACCCTTCAGTACATGTTCTATGTGTTCTATCTCCAGGTACCCTTCAGTACATGTTCTATGTGTCCTATCTCCAGGTACTCTACAGTACATGTTCTATGTGTTCTATGTGTTCTATCTCCAGGTACCCTTCAGTACATGTTCTATGTGTTCTATGTGTTCTATCTCCAGGTACCCTTCAGTACATGTTCTATGTGTTCTATCTCCAGGTACCCTTCAGTACATGTTCTATGTGTCCTATCTCCAGGTACTCTACAGTACATGTTCTATGTGTTCTATCTCCAGGTACCCTACAGTACATGTTCTATGTCTCCTATCTCCAGGTACCCTTCAGTACATGTTCTATGTGTCCTATCTCCAGGTACCCTACAGTACATGTTCTATGTCTCCTATCTCCAGGTACCCTTCAGTACATGTTCTATGTGTCCCATCTCCAGGTACTCTACAGTACATGTTCTATGTGTTCTATGTGTTCTATGTGTCCTATCTCCAGGTACTCTACAGTACATGTTCTATGTGTCCTATCTCCAGGTACCCTACAGTACATGTTCTATGTGTCCTATCTCCAGGTACCCTACAGTACATGTTCTATGTGTCCTATCTCCAGGTACTCTACAGTACATGTTCTATGTGTTCTATGTGTTCTATCTCCAGGTACCCTACAGTACATGTTCTATGTGTCCTATCTCCAGGTACCCTTCAGTACATGTTCTATGTGTCCTATCTCCAGGTACCCTTCAGTACATGTTCTATGTGTCCTATCTCCAGGTACTCTACAGTACATGTTCTATGTGTTCTATGTGTTCTATCTCCAGGTACCCTACAGTACATGTTCTATGTGTCCTATCTCCAGGTACTCTACAGTACATGTTCTATGTGTTCTATGTGTTCTATCTCCAGGTACCCTTCAGTACATGTTCTATGTGTTCTATCTCCAGGTACCCTTCAGTACATGTTCTATGTGTTCTATCTCCAGGTACCCTACAGTACATGTTCTATGTGTTCTATGTGTTCTATCTCCAGGTACTCTACAGTACATGTTCTATGTGTTCTATCTCCAGGTACCCTACAGTACATGTTCTATGTCTCCTATCTCCAGGTACCCTTCAGTACATGTTCTATGTGTCCTATCTCCAGGTACCCTACAGTACATGTTCTATGTCTCCTATCTCCAGGTACCCTTCAGTACATGTTCTATGTGTCCCATCTCCAGGTACTCTACAGTACATGTTCTATGTGTTCTATGTGTTCTATGTGTCCTATCTCCAGGTACTCTACAGTACATGTTCTATGTGTCCTATCTCCAGGTACCCTACAGTACATGTTCTATGTGTCCTATCTCCAGGTACCCTACAGTACATGTTCTATGTGTCCTATCTCCAGGTACTCTACAGTACATGTTCTATGTGTTCTATGTGTTCTATCTCCAGGTACTCTACAGTACATGTTCTATGTGTTCTATCTCCAGGTACCCTACAGTACATGTTCTATGTGTCCCATCTCCAGGTACTCTACAGTACATGTTCTATGTGTTCTATGTGTTCTATGTGTCCTATCTCCAGGTACTCTACAGTACATGTTCTATGTGTCCTATCTCCAGGTACCCTACAGTACATGTTCTATGTGTTCTATCTCCAGGTACCCTTCAGTACATGTTCTATGTGTCCTATCTCCAGGTACTCTACAGTACATGTTCTATGTGTCCTATCTCCAGGTACCCTACAGTACATGTTCTATGTGTCCTATCTCCAGGTACTCTACAGTACATGTTCTATGTGTCCTATCTCCAGGTACCCTACAGTACATGTTCTATGTGTCCTATCTCCAGGTACCCTACAGTACATGTTCTATGTGTCCTATCTCCAGGTACCCTACAGTACATGTTCTATGTGTCCTATCTCCAGGTACCCTTCAGTACATGTTCTATGTGTTCTATGTGTTCTATCTCCAGGTACTCTACAGTACATGTTCTATGTGTTCTATGTGTTCTATCTCCAGGTACTCTACAGTACATGTTCTATGTGTTCTATGTGTCCTATCTCCAGGTACTCTACAGTACATGTTCTATGTGTTCTATGTGTTCTATCTCCAGGTACTCTACAGTACATGTTCTATGTGTTCTATGTGTTCTATCTCCAGGTACTCTACAGTACATGTTCTATGTGTTCTATGTGTTCTATCTCCAGGTACTCTACAGTACATGTTCTATGTGTTCTATGTGTTCTATCTCCAGGTACTCTACAGTACATGTTCTATGTGTTCTATGTGTCCTATCTCCAGGTACTCTACAGTACATGTTCTATGTGTTCTATGTGTTCTATCTCCAGGTACTCTACAGTACATGTTCTATGTGTTCTATGTGTTCTATCTCCAGGTACTCTACAGTACATGTTCTATGTGTTCTATGTGTTCTATCTCCAGGTACTCTACAGTACATGTTCTATGTGTTCTATGTGTCCTATCTCCAGGTACTCTACAGTACATGTTCTATGTGTCCTATCTCCAGGTACTCTACAGTACATGTTCTATGTGTTCTATGTGTTCTATCTCCAGGTACCCTTCAGTACATGTTCTATGTGTTCTATGTGTTCTATCTCCAGGTACTCTACAGTACATGTTCTATGTGTTCTATCTCCAGGTACTCTACAGTACATGTTCTATGTGTTCTATGTGTTCTATCTCCAGGTACTCTACAGTACATGTTCTATGTGTTCTATGTGTTCTATCTCCAGGTACCCTTCAGTACATGTTCTATGTGTTCTATGTGTCCTATCTCCAGGTACTCTACAGTACATGTTCTATGTGTCCTATCTCCAGGTACCCTACAGTACATGTTCTATGTGTCCTATCTCCAGGTACCCTACAGTACATGTTCTATGTGTCCTATCTCCAGGTACTCTACAGTACATGTTCTATGTGTTCTATGTGTCCTATCTCCAGGTACCCTACAGTACATGTTCTATGTGTCCTATCTCCAGGTACCCTACAGTACATGTTCTATGTGTCCTATCTCCAGGTACTCTACAGTACATGTTCTATGTGTTCTATGTGTTCTATCTCCAGGTACTCTACAGTACATGTTCTATGTGTCCTATCTCCAGGTACCCTACAGTACATGTTCTATGTGTCCTATCTCCAGGTACTCTACAGTACATGTTCTATGTGTCCTATCTCCAGGTACCCTTCAGTACATGTTCTATGTGTCCTATCTCCAGGTACCCTACAGTACATGTTCTATGTGTCCTATCTCCAGGTACCCTTCAGTACATGTTCTATGTGTCCTATCTCCAGGTACCCTTCAGTACATGTTCTATGTGTCCTATCTCCAGGTACTCTACAGTACATGTTCTATGTGTTCTATGTGTTCTATCTCCAGGTACCCTACAGTACATGTTCTATGTGTCCTATCTCCAGGTACTCTACAGTACATGTTCTATGTGTTCTATGTGTTCTATCTCCAGGTACCCTTCAGTACATGTTCTATGTGTTCTATGTGTTCTATCTCCAGGTACCCTTCAGTACATGTTCTATGTGTTCTATCTCCAGGTACCCTTCAGTACATGTTCTATGTGTCCTATCTCCAGGTACTCTACAGTACATGTTCTATGTGTTCTATCTCCAGGTACCCTACAGTACATGTTCTATGTCTCCTATCTCCAGGTACCCTTCAGTACATGTTCTATGTGTCCTATCTCCAGGTACCCTACAGTACATGTTCTATGTCTCCTATCTCCAGGTACCCTTCAGTACATGTTCTATGTGTCCCATCTCCAGGTACTCTACAGTACATGTTCTATGTGTTCTATGTGTTCTATGTGTCCTATCTCCAGGTACTCTACAGTACATGTTCTATGTGTCCTATCTCCAGGTACCCTACAGTACATGTTCTATGTGTCCTATCTCCAGGTACCCTACAGTACATGTTCTATGTGTCCTATCTCCAGGTACTCTACAGTACATGTTCTATGTGTTCTATGTGTTCTATCTCCAGGTACTCTACAGTACATGTTCTATGTGTTCTATCTCCAGGTACCCTACAGTACATGTTCTATGTGTCCCATCTCCAGGTACTCTACAGTACATGTTCTATGTGTTCTATGTGTTCTATGTGTCCTATCTCCAGGTACTCTACAGTACATGTTCTATGTGTCCTATCTCCAGGTACTCTACAGTACATGTTCTATGTGTCCTATCTCCAGGTACCCTACAGTACATGTTCTATGTGTCCTATCTCCAGGTACCCTTCAGTACATGTTCTATGTGTCCTATCTCCAGGTACTCTACAGTACATGTTCTATGTGTCCTATCTCCAGGTACCCTACAGTACATGTTCTATGTGTTCTATCTCCAGGTACCCTACAGTACATGTTCTATGTGTCCTATCTCCAGGTACTCTACAGTACATGTTCTATGTGTCCTATCTCCAGGTACCCTACAGTACATGTTCTATGTGTTCTATCTCCAGGTACCCTACAGTACATGTTCTATGTGTCCTATCTCCAGGTACCCTACAGTACATGTTCTATGTGTCCTATCTCCAGGTACCCTACAGTACATGTTCTATGTGTTCTATCTCCAGGTACTCTACAGTACATGTTCTATGTGTCCTATCTCCAGGTACCCTACAGTACATGTTCTATGTGTTCTATCTCCAGGTACTCTACAGTACATGTTCTATGTGTCCTATCTCCAGGTACCCTACAGTACATGTTCTATGTGTTCTATCTCCAGGTACCCTTCAGTACATGGCTCCAGAGATCATTGATAAGGGTCCTCGGGGCTACGGAGCCCCAGCAGACATCTGGTCCCTGGGATGCACCATCATAGAGATGGCCACGGGGAAACCCCCCTTTCACGAACTGGGGGAACCCCAAGCTGCCATGTTTAAGGTCAGTGAAAACCCAGGGGGCACAGTGGTGCAGTTGGTACCGCTGTCGCCTCACAGCTAGAAGGTCCTTAGTTCAATTCCCGCCTGGGGGTGGGTGCTGGGGGTGTGTTCCCTTTTCCGCATCATCAGCGCCCACACCCCACACCCTAGGTGGGGTTGGTGAAAGGGCCTTTCTGTGTGGAGATTCCATGTTCTCCCTGTGTCTCCTAGGGTAGATACCCTAACAATAAACAATATACTGCCTCCCCCTGGCCAGCCAGGGCGCCTGATGGAGGGGAAAGGAACTGGTTGGAATAACGCGTTCCTTCCCCGCGCTACGTCCAAACGAGGGAAACTCCCCCCTGTCAGGTGATAAGAAGCGGCCAGCTCACTCCTCATACACTGGAGGAAGCATGAGCTCAGTTCAGGGCTCTCCCCAGGTTGGCAGAGGGAGAGCAGAGCCCAGGATTACAGCTTAGGATATTGGCACTGGGCGAAAAATGGGTTACAGAATCATGGGATAAAAATTTAAGAGAGAAAAAAAAAATAATGAACCCCCCACGAGCTGGGAGAGCCACAAGCTGCCATGTTTAAGGTCAGCATATCATCATCATCTTCATAACCTTCAATTCGGGGTACAATTGAGGGTCAAGCCCTCATTTTCAATGTAGCCGAGATACAACACAATAGACTGTATGCGGGTGACATCATCATCATACCCGGAAGTTATGTAGGAACGCCTACTGAGTGGCAAAAAAAAGGACTTTCTAGCCTTGACAGCCCATGGGCTGTCAAGGCTAGTGACACCAACTCTAGTGGCTGATAACACCAATTTAGCTGTGTTTCAGAAAGGGTTATCATACCAAAATATAATCTACAGATATAGAGCTTTTCAAAAATGCATGGTATCCTTTGCCACCTTTCGGAGAGCGACATCTCGTATGGCCCATGAATCATGTAGTGGGAGAAATATGTAACAGAAATAGGCTAATGTGTTCACTTCCGGCAGAAAGCTTGAACATTTGCACCTAGGGGTATTTTTGTGCGCTGAATTAAAACATTGACGGATCCAAGCACTTTTCCCATGGGATCTGGTGGTTCTAATTCACTTACCATACAGGGAAAAAAGACCCCTAAAAAAATCTTCTTCAAGTAGCATGTGAGGGGTCTATCTAGGGGTTTTTCATGATTCTGAATCCATTGCAAGCATTTGTTTTGCACTAGGGCTAACCCTACAGAACTGTGAAAAGTGATGACTCATCACTAAACCATACTAAAGCATAGGGGTCTATCTAAACCCCTAGATAGATCTCTCACATGCTACTTAAAGAAGATTTTTTGGGGGGTCTTTTTTCCCTGTATGGTAAGTGAATTAAAGCCACCAGATCCCATGGGAAAAGTGCTTGGATCCGTCAATTTTTGAATTCAGCGCACAAAAATGTGTTCTCCTCTCCAGGTAGGAATGTTTAAGATCCACCCAGAGATCCCAGAGTCTCTGTTGTTGTGTTCTCCTCTCTAGGTAGGAATGTTTAAGATCCACCCAGAGATCCCAGAGTCTCTGTTGTTCTTCTCTCTAGGTAGGAATGTTTAAGATCCACCCAGAGATCCCAGAGTCTCTGTTGTTCTTCTCTCTAGGTAGGAATGTTTAAGATCCACCCAGAGATCCCAGAGTCTCTGTTGTTCTTCTCTCTAGGTAGGAATGTTTAAGATCCACCCAGAGATCCCAGAGTCTCTGTTGTTGTGTTCTCTCTAGGTAGGAATGTTTAAGATCCACCCAGAGATTCCAGAGTCTCTCTCCCTGGAGGCCAAGTCCTTCATCCTGCGCTGCTTTGAACCCGACCCTCACAAGAGAGCCCAGGCCTCAGACCTGCTCAAGGACACCTTCGTCAGGCACAACACCAAGGGAAAGAAGAGCAAGATCGCCTTCAAACCATCAGGTACGTCTCATGTGTAGATGGTAGATAGTTCTATTCAAACCATCAGGTACGTCTCATGTGTAGATGGTAGATAGTTCTATTCAAACCATCAGGTATCGTCTCATGTGTAGATGGTAGATAAGAGTTAAGGGGGTTCCACACTACACGCGGTCACCGCCTCCTAGCAATTCATTTTCAATGGGAGGCGGGCGGCTATTTTGGCCGCGCAGCGAAGTTTTGGTGTGGCGAGGCAAGCGGGCGCGGCCCCGTGAAATCCACCGCGAGCGTGCTCGTCTGTGCATGCGTATGCGGGCGGTGAGAGATGGATTGTGTTCCTCTTTGTGAAATACCGCGTGGCGTTTACTCACTGAGCGAGTGTGTTTGTGTCTCACCACGGTACGGCCACCGCTGATCCTAGCGGCAGCCCCGACGGCAACCGCCTGTAGTGTGGAGGGCACCTAACAGTTACAGTTTAGGCATTTAGCAGACGCTTTTAATCCAAAACGACTTACAATAAGCAGGTAATACATCAATATAATAAGCAAGATAATATGTCAAATGCATAAGAATATCCACCTAGAAAAATATTATAACATACAGTAGGTAGACCACGTACCTAATCAGTAAAAAAAAACTTCTATAACCTAAAAATGCTATCTAGCTTCATGTGTGGTCATCGAGTGATTGTAGGGATCAGGTTTTGGAGGTATGGAGGAGCCGTGCCTTTGGCTGCTTTGAAGGTCAGCATCAGTGTTTTGTATTCAGTGCAGGCTGCACTGAGTTGTATTGAGTTATCAGGTATCATCTTATGTACAGTAGATGATATATAGAGTTGTATCGATTGCCATCTTTCTCAGGCTGTGTTTTCACCCCAGACAGTCTGTAAGTTGCCTTATTATTATTTTTATCAGACAGTGATAGATTAATTGAACACACCTGTCCTTTGTTCTGGTTGTCCAATGTGTGAGGGGGCCCTGTATTTGTATTTTAAAATTTTTTGCATGAAAGAAAAACAGGAATAAAATAAAAAACATGGCCCCCCTGGGCCCCCTCATGTATGAGCACATGCATGTGTGTTCCAACAAATTCACAATAATCTTGGAACGACGGTTGACTTTGTTTTCTCGATCTCTTTCTGCTCTCTGGATTGGATCTCAGTGTGGCAAGGTTTGTATCCCACAACTACAGTATGCGTGCGCGCGCGCGCGTGCGTGCGTGCGTGCGTGCGTGCGTGCGTGCGTGTCAGTGTCTGTGTGTGTACCTTTGTGTTGTGAATCTCTCAGTGTGTGTATAGTATTATCTCTGCAGCTGATGTGTTGGTGTCAAATGTGTGAAAATCTCTGCGTTGCAAAGGTCAGCTCTGTGTTGACCTCTTCTTGTGCTGCCAACCTATGAGTCACTGTATAAAGCACCATTCCCACCACGCACCATAACTATGAAGATAACTATAACCTATGAGTCACTGTATAAAGCACCGTTCCCACCACGCACCATAACTATGAAGATAACTATAACCTATGAGTCACTGTATAAAGCACCATTCCCACCACGCACCATAACTATGAAGATAACTATAACTTATGAGTCTCTGTATAAAGCACCATTCCCACCACGCACCATAACTATGAAGATAACTATAACTTATGAGTCACTGTATAAAGCACCGTTCCCACCACGCACCATAACTATGAAGATAACTATAACCTATGAGTCTCTGTATAAAGCACCGTTCCCACCACGCACCATAACTATGAAGATAACTATAACCTATGAGTCTCTGTATAAAGCACCGTTCCCACCACGCACCATAACTATGAAGATAACTATAACCTATGAGTCTCTGTATAAAGCACCATTCCCACCACGCACCATAACTATGAAGATAACTATAACCTATGAGTCTCTGTATAAAGCACCGTTCCCACCACCCACCATAACTATGAAGATAACTATAACTTATGAGTCTCTGTATAAAGCACCATTCCCACCACGCACCATAACTATGAAGATAACTATAACCTATGAGTCTCTGTATAAAGCACCGTTCCCACCACGCACCATAACTATGAAGATAACTATAACCTATGAGTCTCTGTATAAAGCACCATTCCCACCACGCACCATAACTATGAAGACAACTATAACCTATGAGTCTCTGTATAAAGCACCATTCCCACCACGCACCATAACTATGAAGATAACTATAACTTATGAGTCTCTGTATAAAGCACCGTTCCCACCACG